>NW_003546347.1:138617-157090 GCF_000090795.2 Amphimedon queenslandica | reverse complement strand
CTTGTGGTTCATAGTTCAGTTCATCATTGTCGCCACAACCCAGTAGTGAATATGACAGTGTTTAATTGTGTTTTAATGGTGTTAATTATAGTGTAATGATCTGAAGACTATAATTTTGTCATTACCTTTATGTATTTCTCTGAAAGTGTCTCTATTATCGCTTGGAATGTTTCAGGAATTACCTTTCCAATACATTCTGCTGAAAATCTATAGAGATACCTCAAGGTGGCAAAGCTCTCTCCTATAAAATATACTAAATGTCAAAAGTTTTTGACAATTTCAGGAAACCAACCTGTAGCAAGATAATTGAGTATGACAGCTAGCCTTTCTCCAGGAGAAATGGCATTTCAAAGTACTGTGTCTTGATTGGTAATTTTTAGTGCAATGGCATTTAGTAGTTCCTCAAAAGAAGTACTATCCATTCTTAGGAAGTTGCAATAAGAAGTATTTATAGTGAGCTCTTGAAGTAATTGATGATAAGCTCCTTGGTACTCTCTGCGCTTCAGCCAATCTTTGACCCAAATTTGATGTTTTCTTGTCCTTTTCTTTTTCTTTTGCCTGATATCTAAGCAATAGCTACTGCACACATTCCTTTAACAGAGTCAGCCATGTTTACCAGTATTATTAAATTATAAACTAATTCATAACTAGGGAAAAGTTGAAGTCAAAGAATCAAGAGTCAACATTGTTGAAAGTTGAATGGTTAAATGTTGCTTTCAACAAAGTTGAATAGTGGATGTTGTGCTTAAGTATTTATACCAAAAAAGAAACCATACAATTACTAATAACCACAACTATGCATGAATAATAATATGATACAATAATAAATCTTGTAGTATGGTGCGTGGGCAGATCAAAGGTATTGCCTTTGCTACAACTTCCAATAACCGCATGATAGGAAAAGGTTGCACTGTGTCAAATACATAGTACTGCACAGTATATCATGTATGGGCTTTCCTGTTAACCACAAGCTTTGATCAATGCAAATAACAGCCACAGCTACATATACTAGACATGTAACAATAATAATAGTGATAAATGAGATCTGATTGTCTTGCACTGGCTACATCCGTGACTTTTGAAATTTCATTTGATCTGCCCACACACCACTACAAACCTATCAAAGCACTGTTGATTCGTAGATTACGGATGTTATTGCACTCGGGATGGCCTCAAGAAATATGTACCACTCGGCTTTGCCTCGTGCTACATTTTTCTCTCGACCACCCATAGTGCAATAATTTCCGTAACCTACTCTCAACAGTGCTTTAACTAATACATAAGACACTACATGTAATAACATTAAACATTTCCATACATCACAGACTGACAGTCCATGTATAGTATGTTTATAAACCAAGTTTTTTATCCATATTTTTCAGACTGCATTCTCATATGGCTGATCAGCAATTGCTTGTTTTAGCCTTAATGGCTATAATTTAAACTTCAATAGAGAATTGAAAGAATCAGAACTGTAATAGAAGACAAAAATAGTTAATGTTTTTACACTGTACAACTATTGCAGCAGCACACTTAGTTCAGTTGCGTGGCAACACCATTTGTACGAACATTTTACAATAATTAAGCGTTTGGGTGTGGCAGCAAATACCTTGTTATGGGCATGGCCCAATTTGAATGGCAATTGCAGCGATTAATGTTGTGCATCGCTGTCCATTATAGTGCCTTGTGATTTTACTGCGCTACTATACCAGTGTTCTCCACAATGTGACTTATTTTACATAATGTGAGTCAATCTAATACTTATACTTGGTCATTAGTCTTAGCAGGCTATGGTGCTGTTTGCGAGCCAGATAATGGGAAATCAGTAAAGATCCGTGGTGCCTGAGGCCTTGACTCAAGATTGTAACCCTAACACTAAAAAAGTGAAAACCAGCATTATTGCGAAGATCTTTTTTTTGTTAACGATGTTATTTCACAATACTAATCATAATTTAATTTTTGGGCAGAGTGACATAATGGCATACACATCGCCACAAGAAACTATGGTCTTAACAAGGTATCGAAAGGAGAGAATCATTCACTACCACGGCATAGGTTTTAAAGCAACTAGGAAGTTACTAGAAGAAGGAATCAATTTATCTAGAGAAGAAATTCATAAGTTCCAGGTGAAGATTTTAGACAGGCTGCATATCATGACGGCCTCGTAGTGGTAGGCTACCAAAAGTGACTTCAACAATAAAGAAGCTTGTAGAAGACAGAATGTTAGATGACAACGAAACATGAACTGCATGCACTCATAATCAGTAATGGGTAAAATATGTCACTGATAACAGTCTTGAGGTGTTGGGTGTCTTTAGGTTGAACTTTCTGAGGCAGTGCTTACTGCCAATTGATAAGAGACATAAATGAGTCAGAGGTTAGAATGGGCAACACAATACCAGTATGACCCATTTCTTAACGTAATCTATACTGATGAATGTACAGTACAAATGGAGTCTTCTTGGCATTTCTGTTCTAGGAAGGACCATGCACCTCAACTAATAGCAAGGTATTATGATACATGTAATTGGTTTTTTGTAAAATTATTGTATGCTACTTTAGACCTAAACACCCAGCAAAAGTTCACATTTGGGCTGGTATCAGCAAAATAGGTGGCACGGTAATCTGCATTATTGATGGCATCATGAATAGGCACCTCTAAGTTGACGTCTTAGAGCAGACACTTTCGCCTTTTATAAGAAATGTTTACCCAGAAGGCCATCATTTTGTGGCCGACGACGAACCAAAGCATACATCACAGTCGTGACGCCAACAGTACCGGAAGACATAAGAGCCTGTATAGATTTATTGTAATACACTTGACAGTATGAATATTTAATAAGTTTCTACTTTATTGTACAATTATTTTTTATTTAATAGTTTTACTATGAAATTTGCATACAATACATAAAGCATACATATTTATCACTATAAAAAACATCAACCAGTTTAAATAAACTATAATAGAACTGCAAGCAACTGCTGTCCTTGACTTTACCAAATGCGTACTGTGTTCTAGACAAATCCAGCTTCTTGTCCATTTACTTACAAGATAGTAGCTAGAAGAATATACTCCAGAAGTTGAAAGTTGTTCTAGCAAGAAATAAGGATGCTGTGGTCTCTGAAAGTCAATGGTAAATAATATGACTATAATGAGAAGTATAAAATCTAGCTCTAAAAGGACTTCAAACAATTCTATTGAGGTAAAATGACTTGATTAATGATTCTGAGTGTGGAATCTGTAGAAAAAAGGAACAAAACAGTCAAAATATGGCATGAAAGAAAGGACCATGCAGGCTAAATCTACATTTTGGATGCAACTGTTCTGCTAGACAACAGTATTGAAATGAAACTTTGCATACACAAAGATCTACTAATAGGCTAGTTGCATACCTAATTCTGAGCTCTTCTGGCCAGTCCCAGTACTATTATATACCTAGATAGTGTACACCATTTTCCAAACAGCAACAACAACAAGCAAAATATACTTACATTTCAGACTCAAAACTAAACAATTGATTCTATACCTTTCTGCTTCAAGTTTGAGTTTGCTTCTTAGAGCTATAGACTACCCATCATCTTGTAAACTGCACAAACAGCTTTAGCCATCACTTGGCAGCCATTATGATGTCACTTTGAAAATAAAATTCATGTGAGCTTACGGTTAGTGTCACGACTGATCAAAGGATGCAATGGCTTTTCTTGAATCAAATGGAGTTAACTGGTGGCGAACACCAACAGAATCTCCTGACTTAAACCCAATAAAGAACTTGTGGCATGAGCTTAAAGTATGTTATGCAATGCAATACACAGTATTATTTGATTCTCTATTATTTGACATATACATTGCTTGTAGGAATATGATAGACATGAAGTCAAGCCAAAAACTAAAAATGAATAAGTGAATGAATCAAGGAATTTTAGAAGACTGTCACACCATCAATGTGCCAAAAGTACGTCAAACTCCTATAAAAAGTTATCCCAAAAGTAATAGATCTTGGAAGAGTAGCAACTGGTTGTTAAAAACATCTATATTAATTTTAGTTGTGCAGTGTTCTTTGTAATTGTTACTTATCCGTAGGTTGGGATATATTCGCAGCTGCTTATTTTCGCAATAATAAAAACTAATAAAAAGGTTCAATTGAATGCTATGGAAACCAATTGATTGTTGCTATGACAATAAGACCACCTGTTCATACAATAACAGTGTTCAGCAGCTAATTATCTATTCTTTAGCAGCTTTAGTGGGAGCCATCCAGTTCTCCATCCACTATCTTTTTGTATGGACCACTACCTTCAAGCTCGTTGCTGCAAATCTTTGCTGCTCCACTTGCTGGTTATAATTAACCACGCTCAAGTCAATAAATGGGTGGAGAGTCCCAAGAATGGGCCAAGATACGGCGAGGCAGAGTGAAGAGAGTAGCTCTGGTTGAAACAGCTCCAAAGAGACCAACGATTAGTAACAGCACGAAGAACAACTACCCAAAAACACTGCAACAGAGTCCTTTGCTGTTAATATCGCGGATTTTTCAATTAAAATTGCATCTGGTAGCCATGGTAATTGCTGAGTGTGGGACAAAATTGCGAAAATAAGCAGCCGCGAATATATCCCGACCTGCGGTATATACTTGCATGTAATGCATTTAAACTGTTGATTGTAGCTAAATGTAGCGTAATTTATTGTTATCTTTGATTCACATTGAGCTTAATAATCATTAAAACTTTAATTATCACTAAAATTTAATAATCATTGGAATGATTGTGCTTAGCCTTCATCAAGTATAGCTTACTTTGTTCTGCAATAGTCAAATGCTGTTGATACAAACAGTCCAAATATTTGATTCAAAATCATTCTGATTATTCCAATATTTGGGTAGTAATGAAAATATGACCCGTTTTAACTCATTCAATTTCTCAAGTGGCAATGCAGGAAAGGACAGTAGCCCATTACTGTACATTGCTTTAATATGTCCAGGCCAAAGAAACTTTCACTAGCTAACTTCACTGCCAATGTCCCTATACCTCTCTCGTGGTGCAAGGAAGGGTACTTCTGTAGCACTGTATCATAAGGAGTAAGATTTTCTTTATCTATATTAATACTTGCATGAATAGTAGTAGCACCATTCTTCTTTCCCAGAATGGGAAAGCACTTTGGAATAGCACCTGAAGGTGCAAACACAGAAGAGGTAGTAGTGGGTGAGGTGTTGTAGAAATTTGATAGCTGTACAGGTTGAAGTGGTGGGGATTGGAGTAAGGCTGGTTGCTCTAATGAATAATGATAATAGTAAGGACTCTAATTGCTGTTGAGGATACAATGGAGCAGCAGGCATGTATCTGTATGGACATTGGAAAGCATTCAAAGGATTCAATGGTGACAAAGTCTCTGCAGGTAGTAACAGCGGTGGCAGTGATGGTAGATCCTCCTCATTCTCATCAAATAGAGACAAGTCATGAGTGTAGGCAGGTTGTTCTTGTGGTACTGGTTTGACAGATGACTTGGAATTCTCTAATACAGCAATTCCGACAAGAGCTTCATTGAGTTTTGTTTCTTTTTTTGTTAATGTTGTTTCAAATTCATCCCAGTTCAATTCGAGATCTAAAGAATCTGTAAGTACAAACGACATTCATATTAGCTATAAAATATCTGCTGCTTAATTTTATTACAAAACTGCAAAATTTGGCACTTTACAAGTTCTTTTGTACTGTATAGTTACAATAAATGTTGATAATGTGCAATTACAATAATAGTTATTCAAAGTTCAAGCAAAAATAAATAGATTAGATACTTAATTCAGACAGGAGTTTCACTAAGATGTTACACAGGAGTTGCACTTTCTTTTTCACTTATGTAAGTAATTTCTAATGAATTTAGGTCCTTTGAAATCATACAAATAAAAGCATGTAACTTACCATAATCTTTGTCTTCACCATTGTGAGCATTAACAACACTTATTTTCTAGTTTTCTTCTTGAAAGGGTCATCAACTACAAATATATAATACAAAATCAAATACAAACTAAAAAGCTTACCAATAGTGGATTTTGTATTAGTGATGTGGTGTGAAACAGTTATAATTGAACGAGACTCCTTTTTTGTCTTCTCTTCCTTTGCCTTTTGTCTTTCTCTTATCTATGACCATCATTGCTAAAATCGTTACAGTAAATATAATGACTTCCAATATCTTGCCTGGATGTAGCTTAATTTTGTTTTGTTGTTTTTATTATAATGGTAATAAAATGAGCAAGCTCAATCACTATTTCCATAATTTTCAATTATACTCTCTTTCTCTTTGGTAACATCAGAAGTAGTAATAATTGAGTCTGTCACTGTAGGTTCAACTTCTTGTTCCATTTCTACAACAAAGAGGAAGTAGCAATGCCATGACAAAAAGGGATAATTAATAATTACTGTACATAATGGTATCAAATTAATTCTGAGATGAAGAAAACCAAACAAATTAAGGAGGCTTAATTTTAAGTAATAAAATGTAGCTATTCACATTACACGGTCCAATCATATGTGGCTCCACGAGTAATAAAATGTAGCTATCCACTTTACACAGTCCAATCATCATATGTGGCTCCACGAGTAATAAAACGTAGCTATACACATTACACAGTCCAATAATATGTGGCTCCACGTGCACAATACACAGCAAGCATATCTTTTTTGCAACTGAAGCAAGTGTTTAAGGTGGCCTATTACTTAGTAACTGAACTACCACATGCAGTACCAGTAGACTCAGGCTCCTCTTCCTCATCCTTAGCCGTCTTAAAGGCCCCTTCCACTCTTGCTATAGTGTCTTCATTTCCTATATACATGTAAGTCATGATCTTTTAATACCAGCAAAACTCAACAAGAA
Source organism: Amphimedon queenslandica (assembly GCF_000090795.2). Taxonomy (NCBI): domain Eukaryota; kingdom Metazoa; phylum Porifera; class Demospongiae; order Haplosclerida; family Niphatidae; genus Amphimedon; species Amphimedon queenslandica. Next base: position 150,228 of record NW_003546347.1, on the reverse strand, counting down.
ATTTCTCACCAATCTCATGTATCTTGGCAGAGTAGTATTTAGACCCTGCTTTAACTTCATAAACTTCTACTACTACATTTGAATTACTGATAATAGAACTTGTCTTAACTACAGCCACAGAGTTATCAACGTCAAAGTGCGCTAATATAAGTTGCGCTAGAATGTATAGTCGGTAGAGCAACAAACATGCTACTTACGCCTGTCTTTTGTTCTGTTAAGTACCGATCTTAACATGATGCTGCAGATGCTGCATCCTCTCGCTCTCTTCTCAGTGCTGTACTTCTTTTTCGTCATCGTAGAAAGCCTGAGTGACAGACTATCCTTTGTAGATCACATGTATCGTTCGGCACACCTTCTGTAATCGTACATGTATCGTATAAATGTTTTTTCCCTTGTTCGTTTCAACCATGATGTACACATCGCAGATCGTTTTTAGAAGCATACCATATGCATTTCTTAATTGTAACATATGAAATTCTTTTGTCTTCCACTGTATACAGCACACAAAATGGTTTTTGAATTGACCTACAATAGCTTCATGGTGATTGTTTCATAGCAGTGATGATTCTATAAAATCAGTTTCATTAGTCATGAGTCATAATTCTATATAGTATTTGCTGCATTGATAACATTTTAGCTGTGATATCTACACTTCCTGTTTATTTATATTCATACGTGCATGTTACCATGTACAACTTAACACGATTCATGTTTTTCACTCCATTTGTAGTAAGTTTATGACTAGCATAGTAGTGATAATTCTGTAGAATCACAGAACGTATTTTGTACTAATTGATTCATGTTTATTAATTATTAATAATTTGTGACATGCATCATTGCCAAATTTGTGTTTTGCCTTGTGCACATTTTTACAAGCATCAGTCCACCTTTTTCAGTGTGTCTAGCTACATGTCGATTTGCATATATCAACTTCAATGTTATATGTGTGTACTGTAATAGGTCCGAAAAAACTTGGTTGAGAGTACTACTTCTACATAGTGGACTAGCTCTACAATCTTTTGTTTTTAAGTTACTGTAATATTACATGAGGTTTTAATGATAAATTGTTTAAAATTTTATTCTTTAATAACAATATTTATTGGTAATACAATAGGTTAATTTATTATTATTGTCAACAAGCTCTCAATGGCTGTACACTACAAATTAGAGCAACAGAGTGCACCAGCAAGGCACATAAGTGTACGTTACATTTATAACAAAAAAACTATAAATAAAGCACCTAAACAGCATGCTAAGAGTGAAAGATATGCTTACATGTAACATTATGACTATTGTATAACTAGCCATAAACATGCCTACATGTAGGTACTGTAACATTACAACTATTGTATAACTTCATTGTCCTAACAGTACTTAAAATGACTTAAAATCGACTTAAAATGACATCATCCATTCATCACGTCTGATTCTTACAATTCTCCAAATTCATGGAATCATGCACTATCATCAGACATCCAGATAAAAGAGCAAAAAAGATGAAAGAGAGCAGAGCAGTCATACAAAATTGACAATGTTGACAAATAATGTACAAGTACAGTATATTATTATCAATATTTAACTCAATGCAACTATATACTTTAGTAAGCATATTTCTAGATATTGAGTAAATAAAACTACATAAAAAAACAGAAATAGAAATTTATTATTTTTCTAACTATCATTTGTCCTAGCATTAAAGACAGAACTTATATAGATAAATGTGTCTGCAAATAATTTTTTACAGGACAAATACTTTACAAACTTGGCATAATAGGAAGCATACATGTATGTAATAAGTGGCTGTAACTTAAATGTGAAAAAAGCATTGACAGAATCAAAACTATACAACATGCAAAACAATAAACGATTGTATAGTGCCTTGCATGACCCACCAAATTTGTATATCTGAAGTCATATTGTTTTTCTTAAAATTAGAATTACTTGTTTCACTTTTTACGAATTTGAATTTGGCTAACTGCATGAACGAGGGACAAATACATGAATGAGAGGTACATCAATGAGGCAGTTGCAAAACTAATAATTAGAATTAGAACTAATACGGCTTGGGGGTGTTGCTTAAAGACGATTAAAGTACTCACGTACAAATGTAGTAATGCCACACTACTGTGTTGTTCCTGGCTGTACTAATAGTTCGATTACACATCCAAGGATTTCATTTCGTCTTCCATTAAAGAGAAAGAATCTCTTAAACATATGGGTGCATAAAATTAGGAGGAAGAACCTACCCATCAATGCTAACTCTCGAGTTTGCAGTGCCCGGGCCACTTCATCGAATCTAATGGACGCCAACTGAGGTTTGACGAGTTCCCAACTGAAAATTTACCTGCTGTATTGAACCAAGTATTATTGAAGCAACGAAAGCCACCAAAAGTAAGATCAACAGTAGCCTCACCGCAGCAAGAAGAGCCATCATCATCATGTCACATGGTTGATGCATCTACATGCATGACTACGTCAAATCCGCAGAGCAATTTGCAAGTTGAAGTACTGAAAACAGAGAAGTTTCAGTTTAAAAATGAAATAGAAAAGCTAAAATTTAAACTGGAATCATGTAAATTTTGTCTTAGCTATGTAGTGGCAAGAAATAAAGAGACATACTACACGGGATTTCCTTCACTGCAAAGTTTAAATGCCTGCTATAGGTTTTTGGGCCCTGCAGTAGACAACCTAATATATTGGAATGGAGGTAAATCTGAGATAAAGGCAGACTTTAAAGGTAGAGGAAGACCTAGAGCACTTGCACCACTTGAAGAGTTTTTTATGGTTCTGGTTCGATTACGTCTTGGTCTATTTGAAGAAGATTTGGCTGATAGATTTAACATAAGTTGCTCAACTGTATCTAGAATATTTACTACTTGGATCAACTTTCTGAATCTTAAATTTAAGGAAATTCCTTTATGGCCTCCAAGGCAAGTTATCAATAACAGTATGCCAGCTCATTTTTCAGAGAAATACCCTTCCACACGAGTGATAATAGATGCTGGCAAGATATATGTAGAAAAGCCTTCTCTTCCTGATGTGCAACAGTTAACATTTTCTACATATAAAAATGATAACACTTACAAGGTTTTAGTAGGAATATCTCCATCTGGTGCAGTAACATTTGTATCTGATCTTTACCCTGGCAGTATATCAGATAAAAAACTGATTCATTTTAGTGGTATTTTGAAGTTGCTAGAGAAAGGAGACAGTGTAATGGCAGACAGAGGTTTTGACATACAGGATGATTTGACTCCTATTGGAGTTAAAGTTAACATACCACCATTTTTAAGAGGCAAAAGCCAGCTTGATGCAAATGAAATGATAGAAACTCGTAGAATAGCTTCAGAACGTGTGCATGTTGAACGAATGATGGGAAGAATTAAGAACTTCCATATATTTGATAGATCACTACCATCTTCACTGACTGATTTAGCTAATCAAATATTTTTTGTTTGTGCAGTATTATCTAATTTCTGGCCTCCTTTATGCTCATGATTATAAATTTAGAAATTATCTTTATGTATATTTATTATATATATATATATTATGTAATACATTACATTGATGTAGATCAACTATATGTTTAAGTCACAAATAATATGGTGGTTTAAGTACTGGGTGCAATATCTCAAGAAGAATGTGGCAAACAAAATATTCTTTAAGTACATGAATGTTTGTTTCTACCCAGTCATAATCAGGAATAATTCTCTCTACCATAACACCATGTTTTGTGTAAACACAGAAATCACACCAGCTATACAAATCAGAAGAAGCAAACAATTGAACTTGTACCATTGAACTTGATACATTCAACTTGTAAACTCTATCCTTTCTCATTTCTGGAAGGCACTTAGCTCTCATAGATAATGTATTGCCATTGGTAGATACTTCAATTGACTGAATATGCCCACAACGTAAAATGCAGCTGAAATACTGGCCGCCAAAATGAGGCCCTATAGCTTACCTTAGCACCAAGTCAGACTTTTTGCCTCGTAGAGATGCTCCTCTACATAAAAGCCATCTTTTAATTCCTCTACTTTTAATGAATTGAGATGTCTACCACCATGAGAAGCTCCTGGAACGTCAGTTTCAGTTAAGCTACTGTGACTACTCATAATAAGCTGTCGACTACAGTACGTAGTGTGTACCATGTGGCCGTTGTGGCGCGCGCTTAACCCCCAAGCCGTATTAGTTCTAATTCTAATTATTTGTTTCGCAAATGTTTCATTAATTACATACTCATTATTGCAATTTAAAGTTGCTGTCATAATTGTACAGAAATTCACCCATATAGTTTGAAACAATGTATTATGCGTGCCTTTCACATATTCATCACCTTTTATGTATAAGAAGATATGAAAAATTCTAAAATTTACAAATACTTCTAGTAATAGATTTTAATCATCAATGAACAATGAAGATAATTTTGCCTGTAAAAATCTATGACAAAGAAAATTATCCAAGTGTGCATTGCTTACTTCCTTACTGTATCCAGGTTGAGTATATTTAGCAAAGGTCTTGAGTTACAATAAATAAAGTGTACTCAAAACTAGTTTAACTTCCACATGACAAAGTATCCTTATAGTATGAGCTACCAACTGTATCCAGCAAACAACACCACCTAAAAATATAACCAGAAGGATGGCATGATAATAGATGTAAACTGTGAGTGCCATTATACTCACTCATTTACAAACTTTTCAGGAAACTGCTAAGCTGCTCAAAGAAACATACATAAAAATAGTGACAACGCCTCCAATTCTCATAATGAAAAATGAAGTGAAAAGAGAAAGTTTGTGTGCAATAAAAAAGGAGAGTCTCACGTTATAAAGCACAAATAGACTGAGATCGTGAGATTTTTCCCTTAGATTAACCGATCTACATGATGCAATGCTGTAAACAACAGCTTCATAGTAGTACACACATAATTTGTTCTGTTTTTGTAGCCAGAAAAAGGGTAAAATGATATGCTTTTAGTCCCATAAACCAATTCTTCAAACTATAGCAGAAAGGAAATTTAATCTAAGTTCACACCTAGATATGTACATCAATGAATTGCAGAACAGTTAATCTATGCATGTACATTATAGTCTTCAAACAAATGCACTGTATCCCAAAACCAGTTAAACGAATTTTACAACTTGTAACTTTTCATCAAGTACTCAAGTGCAATGCGCATGCATTTACCGCAGAATATAAGAAAGAAATTTATTTAGCATAAGGTTCCATTTGGCAAATCATTTCTTTAAAAATGAGACTCTGCCTAAAAGAAGATGCTGGGCTCCAAGTCAAACAACACTAAGATATAAGACTACATCATATAGATACACTTTACAAATGCAACAAACATATGCAGGGTTTTTTGTTAGGCTGCAGTACATTACTACCAAAGACAAATAAAATATTTTGTTGCACACAGGACCAATTACTATGCTGCACACTTAATATCAAAAGTGCATGTACATGTTCCATAAAATATTTTTAGTAAGAATTTATAATGAAGAAAATAAGAGTATTTGAAACTCATGCAAATGAAACAATAAAGCAATGGATTCTTGCAACTAGGTATGATGTACCACATAAAGTGTAATTAATAATAAATTTGAGCTGTGAGTTATTATATGAAGTGCAATAATCAAACACTTTCCAGAAAGGAAATATTTAGTGCGAGAAAATAGGGGTAAGTTACTTTTACTGTTTATTGTACTGTAAATGTATAGGATTGTTTCCTTATTCACTCGGCATTTGAAGAATTGGACAAGTTAATCAATGAACAAAGCATGTTTTTGTTGAAACATTTAAGTCAAATTAAGTTCACTAAATAATTAAATTTCTAGCTATAAGAAACTCCAGTGACACCTTCTCAGTACCTAATTTTCATCACCATCCAAAGGATAATGATGACAATGATGATGAAAATTTATTTAATTTCAGTAGTCACTGGGGCAAGGAATATTATGTAAATAATTTTCCAGCACTAGAAAGATACCAATGTATTGAGTATGTCATACAACTTGCAAATACATGTACATGTCATATGATGCACTTTATTCAATGACACGGGAATTGTGTATTTAGCAAAGAATTAACTAGAAGAACAAATGAAATCATGAGGAACATGTACATGTACCAAGTAAAATTTCTTACATTTAATTTCTAGTTAATCCTGAGGCAATGAAGTAAAATTACAATTATAGTAGTTCATTGTACACTGTACATGTGATACCAATACATGTTACACACACACTGTCATGCAACGTGCTACTAAACTGGTGTACTACTGTTACTACAATTTTACTGAACTGTGTAACCACTACATGTACATGTACATTATCCACATGAACTTTTTGCTCTGATTAAAAGCACTTTTAAAACTTGATTATAAATGTAAGTACTTTAAAAGCTTTGCTTCATTGTGCTTACGTACATGCACCAAGCGCTTGACCAAATGTCTGCAGATAACATACTTAGAAACATAGTTCTTGCCCACACTAATTGCTGGCGAGGCAAAAAAATGAGTGCACACCAGATCAATAACAGTAAAATAAGTGGCTTTAACATGCGTTAATACTTCCTTGTAATACAATAATTTCTACAGCTTCTTAATTTTCGAGATTGAATTTTAACCTGCTTTCTTTTGATCCCCTTTTGATCCCATATTGATTCCCAACAATGCCCCATCTGTCAGTCAATATAATAGTGTAAGGAGAGGAGAAGAGGGAAGGAAGTGGAAGGGAAAAAAGGGACAGAGTCATTTCGTGACAACATAGCCAATAGCATAGAGCCTCAAGTTGATGCACTAGCTAATAGTAATGTTAATCAATTAATTAGTTGACTATTATCAAGAACTAACCATCATCCCTATCAACAATCATTCCAGGAAAAATAGTAGAAAAGCAATAAAATAAAGTATAACTTATTATCGTTGTTATTTATAATAATTGTGACCATAATTGACAAAAGGTACCTTATGGCGGATTTTAAAATTCATCATTATGATAAAAAATGTCAGCCTGTGAGTGCTCTGTTAGTCAACAATTGTTTCTAAAAGTTACATAGTAACTTTTTGCATCCTCTGGAGCAATTTTATGATAAATGGAGCCCAGGAAGTATGATTTTTAAGGCTATAAAGATCAATTTTCCTATCTGCCATAAGGTACCTTTTGTCAATTATGGTCACAATTATTATTATTATTTATTATTATTATTCTTATTATTATTATTATTAACTATGATTATTATTATTATCATTATTAGCCTACTGAAGTGCTAGTTTAATAACCCATTCCATTGAATGCCCATAGTAACACCATTTTGTATGAGAGGAATGATCATTCCATTCAGTTACTCCCAGCTCACAAGGATGAATAGGTAACTGCTTCATATTATATATCTACATGTACATGTACACACAGTATGTGATACAGTTGTATCAATTTTAACCATAATTGACAAAAGATACGGCGGTGGTAAAGTTTATCCTTGTAGCCACAAAAATCTAACTTCCTGAGATTCAATTATCATGAAATGATTCCACAGGATGGAAAAAGCTACTATGAAACTTATACGAAGTAATGCTTGTTTCTCAGGGCACTCAGAGTTTGATATTTTTCATTATAATGATTAATATTAAAATCTGCAATGGTTACCTTTTGTCAGTCTCGGTCACAATTAAAGATGAAGATTAATTAATTTGATTACAACTAATATGCATGTAGCAACAGAAAATGAAAAACTGTGTGCATGTACATTCACGTATCTACGTACATGTGCACATCACTGTACATCCAAATGTAAAAGAACAAAAATACACGTAGTAAAATTACATACATATAAATAAAGAACTACACATCCTGCATGTACATGTACATACGTACCACCAAGTAGATAATTTAGGCAAGTAAAATTTTAACGTAAACTAAAATTTTTATTTAAGATGTGAGCATGGTAAAACAACAAACAGCCTTCATAACAATTTTTAATTTCGAAAACCTTAAAATGTAAACAGCAATTTGCCCAAATTAACAACTCCAAACTATGTACATTTTACAACATGTATGTACATGTAGCTACATAAAATAATAATATATATCATCATTACCTGCCACGAGTCTCTGTGAGAAACAAGAGCTAATGAGAAGTCAGCAATTGACTCTAAAGTCAGAGAGGGCTAGATGTACCTAAAACCTGGACTGCTTTTGAAACAGATCAGACAAATCCTTCATCTCAATCATAGTTTGAATCAACCACACTGTACCATCAATTGTCATGGGTATCATTGCATCTGTAATGAGACAGAGAGAGGAGACAAAAAAGTGAGAAGGGCATGTGACTGTGACATAAAGTGCCATTAAGTAATAGTTTGAATGAACCGCAAAATTTTTTTCAAGCAAAATGTAATAAATTTTACCAAATTATTAGTAACGAGGTAACGTTACTAAGTAGGATTCAGCCCTAACAAAATGGTTGCCACAACTTTTGCAGCCTTGCTATACCGGGAAAACGAGCCCCTGTGCTTACCAGACTTCTTAGAGGACCTTATCTTGACCAGAGGACTCCAATGGTACCACTAGCGTGGCTCTAAACCATGTATAAGAGGAAATTCAAAAATTGACAAACTGGCCGTTTTGTTCAGCCACCTTTTTTCATCTTCATCATCATCAAGAAAGTTAGTCCTGTCAATTCAGCTGGCGAGGTGTATCCCAACATTGGTTGGTGCAACAAGACTAGTTCTTACACCACTCTACTTTAACAGTCTATGCGCAGATTCACGTCCCCTAAAATCATTCTCCAAGATAAGAAAAAGTTACGTTATGACTGCTGTATCAGGCCAACTTACCTCCCATCGCCATTTTGTTAATTATAGAAGCATCAAGCATGTGCTCCAAAATTTGGGCGTGGTCGTGCATGCTCAGTTCTCAGAACTGGGAAGAGCAATCAATGTGTTAACCTAGCCTAGCTATGCTTGGTATCAAATGCATTACTTAGTGGAGGTTTCCTGCTAAAAGAAGGTATTAATCTTACATATAATTCTTTTATCAAGTGTTTAATGAATTATATTATTTTAAAAACAATTAATGATATTATAATGCAGTGATTATGACTTTGACATCAGGAAGAACAGCCTGGAATAGATAGCTAGGGAAGATGGAGCTTCTTGAACAAGGATTCAAGTCAAGACTAGTATTAATTTCACTTGTCATCAGTATAGTAGATATTCCGTCAACATATCTATTTAATGCTGTGACTGCTGCCTCTCATAAATGCTGTAAAGTCATAAAAATAATAAAAGAAGTATTGATTGTGTAAAATCAACAAGTATCACAATTGCAACTAAAAACATACAAATAGTTTAGAAACTCAACACAAACAAGAACATAAAAAATTTAAAAGAACAAGATTGAGTAGGATTCCGAACGACCAATGAAAATACAAAATGAAAATCCTACTCTCGTGATGCAAATTCTACTCTACACTGCAAGCTGATCTCTAATTTTTAAATAATAACATTAAAAGTACAATTTATAGTAGAATTTGCATCACGAGAGTAGAATTTCATTTTGTATTCTCGTTGGAATCCTACTCAATCTTGTTTTTTTTAATTTTTTAAGTTCTTGTAAAATAATGGATTCTACAAGTTTTACTAAAAGGAATTGTTAGTCCTGTCTATTACTATCAAAACAATCAGTAAAACAATGTATTGAAATGGCAAAAGTTATTAAAGAAGTAAAAGGCCAGGCTTAAGGTTCAGTAATCATAATTAATTGTGGCATAGGTGTGTATAAATTAGCAGTCTTAGACATTAGTACATGTAGATTTTCATTCTTCACTCATTCATAGTTACATAGAGATGAAGTGACTGCATGGAATTTGTGTGAGCTACATTGAGATGTTATTAACTCAGAGCTTACGCAAGCCTAATGGCATAACTTGTTGCATTAATCATTAATTTTGGTACATAGCATACACATGCAAGGTAAAAGAAGGATATGTACAATTAATCACATGTAAAGTCAACTCCAATTACATTCATAGATTCAACATTCCCGTCTGCATTGGCAATTAAAAATGTCAATGATACAAAATTGAATGAGGCTACGTGCCGCCTCTGCCTCTGAAATGGATGAAATTGGAGTGGGCTAAAAAACTGACAATGCTGATGATAATAAGCAGTAATAATATCTGGACATTGGGGGTTTTACATGTACATTAAGATTGATAGTCATATCACTATTTCACCTATGAGATCAGACAACTCATAAAGCATAACTTGTGTCACACTACATTTAAACACTAAACCAATATCAATATGAAATACATGTATATTACTACATAAATACATGTACAAACAAGCATACATTCAGAAACATGTATTTTATCAAAAAACCAGCTCAAACTTAGGCAAATTATAATAATAATGATAGTCAAAGGTAAAATAATAGTGACTTTTTAAAATTGGTCTGAAAAGGCAAAAGCATCCTCAAAATGCCATCATTGTCATGTAGAATAAAGTACATGCACCTTAAGATATTATGAAAGAAGTAGACAGCTTTGGCAAGCTTAGAGCTATTAGTAACACGGTAGAGTTACTAAGTAGGATTCACCCCCAAACAAAATGGCTGCCACGACTTTTGCAGCCTTGCTATACCAGGAAAACGAGCTCCTATGCTTACCAGACTTCTTAGAGGACCTCATCTTGACCACAGGACTCCATTGGTACCAATAGTATGGCTCTAAACCTAGTCTAAGAGAAAAGCTAAAATTCGGTGAACCAGCCGCCACCTTTTTCTATCTTCATTATCAAGAAAGTCCTGGCATTTCAGTTGGCAAACTGTATCTTGATCTTGACTCTTCCTAGAAGTATAATTCTTACACCACTCTACTCTAACAGTATATGAGCGGATCCATGTCCCCTAAGATCATTCTCCACGATAAGAAAGAGTGACATTATGGCTGCTGTATCAGGCCAAGTTACCCATTTTGTTAATTATGGAAGCATGTGCTCCAAAATTTGGGCATGGTCACGCATGCTCAGATCTCAGAACAGGGAAAAGCAATATATGTTTTAACCTAGCTAGGCTTGATATGCTTGGAATGAATTGCATTACTTAGTGGAGGTTTCCAGCTAAAAGAACGTCATATTATTCCTTTATGAAGTGTTTAATAAATTATTTCATTTAAAAAATAACAATAATTAATGTTATAATAATGCAATGATTATGACTTTGACATCAGGAAGAACAGGAATAGATAGCTAGGGAAGATGGAGCTTTTTGAACAAGGTTCAAGTCAAGACTATAGTATTAATTTCACTTGTCATCAGTATAGTAGATATTTCTTCAGTATATCTATTTCAGGCTCTAACTGCTGTCTCTCATAAATGCTGTAAAGTCATAACGTTAATAAAGAAAATTATTGTTTGTATAAAATCAACAAGTATCACAGTTGCAACTAAAAACATTATAAATTTTTTTTTTTTAAATTAACACAAACAAGAACATAAAAAATTAAAAACAACAAGACTGAGTAGGATTTCGAACGACCAGCGAAAATACAAAATAAAAATCCTACTCTCGTCATGCAAATTCTACTCTACATTGCAAGGTGA
>NW_003546347.1:136026-138459 GCF_000090795.2 Amphimedon queenslandica | reverse complement strand
AATTTGCATCACGACAGTAGGATTTTTCATTTTGTATTTTCGTTGGTCATTCGAAATGCTACTCAGTCTTGTTTTTTAAATTTTTTATGTTCTTGTTACACATGAAGTGTTGCATGTTGGTTAGTAACAGGCCTTTGCTGGCTCAGCAAAAAATTATGAAAGGAACTGATGGCAAAGGCAAGAACTACAAAACTGAGGAAACTTCAATTGATACAGAATTATAGCATGACTAAGGAATTATGGATATCAGTAAAATTATAAGTAAAAACTTTCTTGATGCTTTTTCCATTTCAGTGCTTGTTTTTAGTCAAATATAAGTATTACACTTTTGATTAACGAAACCTAAAAACTTTTGACCTATGTGTAGCTTACTAAACTAACGAGACATCTACGGTGCGTGGCCTCGCCCCTATAGCTGTTTGATTATCAAAGTTAAAAGAACTTTAACATGCAAATTGCATTTATATAAAACAAGTGTACTCCTGAGGGATAGCAGCTAGCTTGTATAGATCTACCCAAACTACCTGCAAAGTAGCAGCATGCAAGCTAATCCAGCTACTCCCAAATTGGAGGTGAGGCATGACATCATCAACTATTAATTATTTGATGGCAGCAAGCCCTGCAACAAGAAGGAAGTTTCAGATTTTTCTCTCCTTATAAGTGCTATATGACATTATAATGACACAAATACTGTTGCCTAGATGTAAACTGAGTGGTTTGAGAGAGTTGAGGACTTTTAGACTACCTACAGTTCACTTGGGTTGAAGCTATAACACACCAATAAGAAAGATTTAAAGAATCCCACACATATTAAAACAATAACTAGTCTTGATCTACTGGAAAAGAGTCTCATTTACCTCCAGAGTTCTACCGCTATTGCTTGGCATTTTCTCTTGAGATAAAAAGTTTCCACTAGCTAGAGCTGCTCTCTAAACATCTCAAGGCAGTAAAGCAAGACTTTCTTAACAAAAGAGAAGCTCTTACAGATTTATAGTGCGCGATTATAAAAATATACATTCTCAAAGACAAAAGAGAGCACACAGAATGAATGAATGAATGAAACACAGACAAACTGAGTACCTAGTCCTCACCTGCGCAAAGCTGGATAAGGCCAATAAATTTAAGGTAAATTAAGAATATTTGCGAAGTTTCAGTAAACTGCGTACAGTCACAGTTTCAGTGGATAACAACTTTTCCAACACAAAATTCTACCAAAACTAATGCTAAAAGTGTCACAAAATACTATTTCATTTTCTAGACTTCATACGTGTATTATTGTGTGTAGCCAGCTACATATGTGTCTTTTAAAAAAGAAGCTAAGAACTTGACTTGCGCGAGTACTGTCAGAAATTCAACGATTAGTGTGTCTCAGGAGTCTCGAAAAGACAGCCATGGCTAAAAGGATGTTGGAGCTCGATGTGTCTGACATAACGGAAGAAAGCATAAGCCCTGTAGCAGTTCATGGAAGAATAGTCGATATTTCACTAGTCCAAACCAGTAAGGACATGAGTAAAGTACATTGAAGGTAGATTGACTGATGGCAAAGAAGTGTCGATTCGTTTCATTTTCACCTTCAAACATGAAGTCAGAAGTAGATGGTGCATTACAACTTAATAGTGACGAATACAGTGTAAAATTCAAAAACTGCAGTGTCAAGAAGAGCAAAATTGGAACCGGATATGAAATCGTTATGACTCAAAGGTCTACGGTTGCGTGTTCACCTAAGAAATTTCATGTAGACAATGTCTTCATGAAACAAAAAGTAGATATACACAGTGTACATGAATCGTCTTTGAAAGACAGTTGTTGGTAACAAGGTCAGAGTTAACATCAAAATCTTATCTTTAAAAGAAGTTGAAGAAGTCACATCATCAAGGAGTGGTAAAACTTTGAAAAAACAAAATGCTGTTGTTGCAGACCACTCTCAAGCATGCAGACTTGTATTGTGGGAGGACTTACCAAATTCAGTTCGAATGAGTAAAAGCTACCAAGTAACGGTGCTACTGTCAAGTTTTACAATGGTGAAAACTATTTGTCTACAACTGAAAATTCAGAAATAACAGAGATTGATGATTTGAAAGAAGTTAATGAAAACACCATTGATGGCAAGAAGAATGAACACTTCACTGGTGAAATTGTGGGTGTAATTTCATATAAAGGATTTAGGAGTTGCATTTCATGTGGATCAAAGGTCCTAGATTGCTGCAATGGAACTGGAGAATGTAGCAAGTGTGATTTGAAGGTACAATTGGATAAGTGTAAAAAGAGTGCTGCAGCTAAAGTTATAATTGAAGGTACTGCTAAAATTGGACCTGATTCAACAAGAAAAACTGTATGTTTGGGGATATCACTACAAAGTGAAGTTACTGAAGCTGATGGTGAAGTAATGCTGCTAAATGTTGGACAAAAGTATTGTCCATGATACTGTTGATT
>NW_003546347.1:109956-134412 GCF_000090795.2 Amphimedon queenslandica | reverse complement strand
AATGAGAATAATAATAACAATAGTATTGTACATCCATCAGAAATAACTAACACTCAATGTGAAGAAGTCAAAATTAATTTCTTCCTCTCATTTGAAATAAAAGGTATTATAATGGTGCTCAGGTATCTCTTCATTGTGTCCTCATTCGACCAGTGATTACCAGAGTGCCATATATTCAGCCACCAGGAAATTGAACTACAGAGTGGCATCTAGTGGTTGTGCCCTTAAACAGAAGCTGTGGTGGTAAATATTTTCCAGTGGCGGTTGCTGCTAAAACTGCTGTTATTTCTTGTTTATCAGCACTCAACAACAGGAACAATTTTATCTCTGGCCAGGTTCATAGTTCATTCCCCAGTTGGGACAATCTTTAACCCTGTTTGATCCCAGTTGATCACTAGATCGGACAGAATGTCATTTAAGATCACTTTTGCTGCTATGTCTGCTACAAATTGCTCCTTAAGCACACATATTCTGTTGGCAAGCCTTTACCAGCGTTAGACACTTTTCGTTTCACAAAACCCATTTGTTGTATCAAAGACTTGGCTCAGTCTTTCCCAATGCGAATGTCGCCACCTACAGACTGAAGCTTACCAGGCAATCTAGCTTTGATGATTCCTTCAGCAGCTGCTAAAGTGATAGCTGTATTTACCAATATACCTGCCAATCTCAATGATTCTATGAATTCTTGTATCACTGTATCCAGTCTACTCAAACTAGGAGGTCTGCCTTTTTGTTTTGTTGGTATTGATTCCACTGGCTTTCCAGTATTCCTTTGTCGTTTAAGTTCATCAAGATACTCATTCTTGAAATGTCTGGCAGTAGGTTCAGGTATGTTTCTTTTCCACAACTGTGAAAAATGTCTACAGGCTCTTGTTTTTCCGTTTTCAGCAGCATATTTCTCAATTCTGGCTCTTTCATTAGGTGTAGAATAAGTACGTCCCTCGTCGTTTTGGCTCATCACGACTGCCTTCTCATGCGGCCAATAAAATATTTAAACACCATTACTTGCCTTGTCTTCTTTTTGAGTAAGTGTTGAACCAGCTAGAGGTACTTTAGGAATACAAGCACCAGCACACTGAAGGGAATCAAGGCCTTTCACTTGTTTCTTGAAGTAAGAATGTAGCGACATTATTTCGTTATCAAACTACACACATGGAATAAAGGTTAATTAAATGGGTGGAGCCTAAATATAAATTTTTGACGGTAATAACATTTGACGTTTTATTTTAAATAGTCAACTCGTCAAAATAAAACCTTCGTCAATAAATCCCGCTATACTGTACTTATTATTCTACTGATATCCATAATTCCTTAGTGATGCTATAATTCTGTATCAATTGGACATTCCTCAGTGTAGTAGTTCTTGCCGTTGCTATCAGTGCCTTTTATAATTTTTGTGGCTGTGCAAGCAAGGGCCCTTGACTAACCAACATGTAACACTTTATGTTTAACAGGTCTAAGCTGTCAAGCTCTTTGATACTATCTTAAGGTGGATGTACTTAAATCCACATGGCAATGATGTCATTTTGAGGATGCTTTTGCCTTTGCAGACCAAGTCACTATTACTTTACCTTTGACTATAATTATTATTATAATTTGCCACATGATTTTTCAGCTGCTTTTCTGATAACATACATGTTTCTGAATGTATGCTTGTTTGTACATGTATTTATTTAGTAGTTTATAGTACTATAGTAGTATTTGATAATGATATTGATTTAGTGCTCAAATGTAGTTCAGAGACAAGTTATGCTTTATGAGTTGTCAAATATCATTTGTGAGGTAGTGATATGACTATCAATCTTAATGTACATGTAAAACCTTCAATGTCAAGATATTATTATGGCTTATTATTATCAGCATTGTCAGTTCATTAGCCCAATCCAATTTGATCCGTTTCAGAGGCGGAAAGGGCAGGTAGCATCATTCAAATTTTTTATCATTGAAATTTTTAATTGCCAAGGTAGACGTCAAAGTTGAATTTATGAATATAATTGGAGTTGACTTTACATGTGCTTAACTGTAAATATCCTTCTTGATTTACCTTGCATGTGTATGCTATGTACCAAAATTAATGATTAATACAACAAGTCATGTTAATAGGCTTGCCTAAGCTCTGATTGAACAACATCACAATGTGGCTCATACAAATGCCATGCAGTTACTTTATCTATATGTAATTATGAATGATTGAAGAGTGAAAATCTACATGTACTAAAGTCTAAGACTGCTAACGTATGCATGCCTATGCGGCAATTGATTATGATTACTCAGCCCTGACCTTGGTCTTTTACTTGTATAAGAACTTTTGCCATTTCAATACATTGTTTTACTGATTGTTTTGATAGCAAAAGCTATGACTAACAATTCCTCTTAGTGAAACTTGTAGAATCTAAAGTTTTATAACTTATGAAATTTATCACATCGAGCTTGAAATGAAACTTGCCGTTCATTCACACTAATACTTAATGGCACTTCCTTTATGTCACCGTCACATTCACTTCTCAGTTTACTTAATAGTCTCCTGTCTCTCTCATTACAAAAAGAATGATATCCATTTCAGTTGATGGTACATTGAAGGTGTGGTTGATTTACACTGTCATTGAGATAAAGATTTGACTGATCTGTTTAAAGAGAAGTCCATGTTCTAGGTCTAACTTGTCCTCTCTGATTGACTTTAGAATCAATTGCTTACTTCTCATACCTCTTGTTGCTCACAGAGTCTCGTTATAGGTATTGATGATATTTATTACCTTAGGGTGGGTATTAATTGCGACACTTAATTTTAGCGTTTTTAGCAAGTGTACTTCAAATCGCTAATTCAACCCGCCACTAATAATAGTTATGATGTACTTGTGTCAACAAGTACACAAGATAGGCAGGATCTGCAACAAGATAACAGTAAATAGAGTGGTCCTGTTAAGAGTTCTGCTCTTAAATATATAGATTTTGCTTCTTGAGAAGTGTTATGCTAGTGAATAGTTGTTTTACCATTGATTTTCTTCCTATTTTTGCTAATACTACATTTCGCTAATTTAGGGTCCCCCTAAAAATGTAAAATTTAACAGCGCAATTAATACGGTATTTTATGTAGTTACATGTACATGTATGTTGTACAATGTAGATAGCTTGGAGTGGTTATTTTTGGCAAGTTGCTTTTGATGAATTAAGCTTTTGGAAATTAAAATTTTTATGAAGGCTATTTGATGTTTTACCGTGCCCACATCTCAAGTCATGAGTTTGGTTTATGAGAGTAGTTTGTTGAAATATTACTTGACGAAATTATCACTTCGTTGTACTTATGTACATGTACATGCAGGATATGTAGCTCTTCATTTTCATGAATGTAATTTTACTATGTTTACTTTTGTTTTTTTTTAAATTTCCATGTACATTGATGTGCAAATGTACATGCACATGTACGTACATATGTGCACGTACATGTACACAGTTTTCAATTTCTGTTTCTATACATGCTTATTAGTTATAATGAAACTATTAATTAATCTTCATGTTTAATTGTGACCATGATTGACAAAAGGTACCTCATGGCGGATTTTAAATCATTATAATGAAAATTATTGACCATTGAGTGCTCCGATTTACAAGCATTGTTTGCAAAAGTTTCAGTCACTTTTTCCTTCCTGTAGAATAATTTTATGATAATTGGAGCTTAGGAAGTTGATTTTTGTGGCTACAAAGATAAATTTAACGACCACCAGGTACCTTTTGTCAATTACGGTCACAACTGATACAACTGTATAACAAACTGCGTGTACATGTACATGTAGATATATGATATGAAGCTGTTGCTAATTCATGCTTGTGAGCTGGGAGTAACTGAATGGAATGATCACACCTCTCATACATAATGGTGTTATTATGGGCATTCAATGGAACAGGATATTAAACTAGCACCTCAGTAAGCTAAGAATAATAATAATAATAATAATGATAATAATAATAATAATAATAATAATAAAGTAATAAATAATAATAATAATAAGTATTAATTACTTTTGTTAGTTTTTTAGTATTCTTCCTGAAATGATGGTTGATGGAGATAATGGTTAATTATTAATAATAGTTCATTAATTAATTGATTGATATTAATATTAGCTAGTAAATCAACTTTAGGCTGGCTACGTTCTCAACCAAATGACTTGTTCCCTCTTTCCCTTCCCTTAATCTCCTCTCCTTGCACTATTCTATTGACTCACAGTAGGAGTATTGTTGGGGATCAAATGAAAACAGGTTGAAATTCAATCTCGAAAATTAAGAAGCTGTAGAAATTATTGTATTACAAGTAAGTATTAATGCATGTTAAAGCCACTTATTTTACTGTTATTGATGTGGGTGTACTCAATTTATTGCTTCACCAGCAATTAGCGTGGGCAAGGACAATGTTTCTAAGTATGTTGTCTGCAGACATTTGGTCAAGAGCTTGGTGCTTGTACGTAAGCACAATGAAGCAAATCTTTTAAAGTACTTACATTTATAATGAAGTTTTAAAAGTACTTTTAAGCACAGCAAAAAGTGCATGTGAATAGTGTACATGTACATGTAGTGGTTTACACATGTCCTTAAAATTGTAATAACAGTAGTGCACCAGTTTAGTAGCACATTGCATGACAATGTGAGAGTGTGTTAGAGGTAATGGTATTACATGTACGTTGTACAGTAAATAACTTTAATTGTAATTTTATTTTAGTGCCTCAGGATTAACTTTAAATTAATTGTAAGCAAATTTACTCAGTACATGTACCTCATGTTTTTATTTGTACCTCTAGTGAACCCTCTGCTAAATAAACATTTCCAGTGTCATTGAATAAACTGTATCATATGACATGTACATGTATTTGCAAGTTTGTATGACATACTCATCACATTGGTATCTGTCCAGTGCTGGCAAATTATTTACATAATATTCATTGTCCCAGTGATTACTTGAAATGAATAAATTTTCATCATCACTGTCATCATCCTTTGGATGGTGAGGAGAATTAGGTACTGAGATGGTGTCACTGGAGTTTCTTTCAGTTAGAAATTCAATTATTTAGTGTACTTAATTTGCCAAATTTTTCAAATGCCGAGTGAATGGCTCAAACACCTTCATGCCACAATGGAGTGTGGCATTTGTCAACGAGAGGCAATGATGATTCATATTCTCAATTGAAGCCATAAATAATTGTTGTGAAAATCAAAAACACTCACTTCTCATTTGTTTCTTTCTTTCTCAGTTTCATAGTACAGTGTATAGCTAAACTGTCTGAGTTCCTATTACTTGAGGTTAGTTCTTGAATGAACTCTTATACACAGCAACGAGTTTACTCGTATGGGTTTTTCATATCTGTAAAACTTTTTAGACCAGTTTTGCGGGCAAGGTAGAGAGAATGTAAGCTTCATTTAACCTACTTCTTAAAATTTGTAAAAATAATGTGTTAGCTTGTGGTTCTAGTAAGTTGTAGACTGACAAACCGTCATCGTGTAGCATGTCCAGAAATATTTCAACACGGAGTAGCATACAGATTCAACAATTATTTTTAAAAATTTATTGTTCACAATTATAAGGCTAGCAAATAAAAGACTGGAGAAAGCTGCCACGGATCTGAAACCGAAGCTACAAGGAAAATTGTAAGCTTATCATATGATCTCATAACGTTCTCTGTCATATGACACATTTCTGTACCTGCAACTGAAGAATGGCTTGGACTCACCTTAGTAGCACAACCATTATGATATAGGCAGACGTACCATTATTGTAAAATAACACTTTTAAAAAAATTTTTAGTTTGTAAACTTATTATATGACAAAACCATTCGCAATGTGGGTTGGCTTGAGCTGATTGAAGTAGAGTGCGCTTATAATGCACCTATGCCACATGCTAGTTAATTATTCATAGTATATAACTATCAATGAATAATAATTATACTGCCAATTGTGGAAATGGCTACACTGCTGCAAATAAGACCGGACCAAATGGTTCCTCTCATGTATTTTGCTGCCTAGAAAAAAGAATAGGACTTTGAATCTCTGGCTTCAAAATAAAAAATGTATCTATAGACACACTGCTCCAGAGTGAAAATATAAATACAGAGTTCACAGAAATCCTCTGCTTTTGGTTCACGGGAAAATCGCCTATGTTCCAGAGCACATCAACTCTCCAGTAACCTATCTCGCCTACATAAAAAATATAGGAATGTTACTGGAAAAAAGTTTGTTATTCATATGAAGACTAAAGATGTTGTAACGGTAAATTTTCTCTTGCCAACGATAAATAATAAGGTAAGTGCTACATCACAAAATAGAAGTTTTTAAAATTTAACCTCATTTTTATAGGAAAGAACTACAGGAAAGTAATTTAACAATATTGGCAATCTTGTCAACATAGAATGACACTCCTCAAGAAAATAAGGAAAAAGCAACAGATGAAGTAGTTAAATGACAGCAAAGGAAGAAAGTGAAAATCAGAAAAGCTACTAAAAAGCCTTGTGGTTCTTGGATTCATTCAATGTAGATCTTAGTATTATCATCATCAAATGAAAATCATCAGGCTATAAAATCACATTAACCTAATCCAATGACGAATCTTACCCTTCTTTTCAGACTCTTGATACTATTACCACTTATGCAGAATTACTTCCTTGCGCCAAAGTCGATGAAATTTTGTTCTCGTTGGATTGCTTCAGATTGTCAGTCGAATTTTATCATGAACTGTTAACGAGCCATCAATCACTGCCAAACTTGCACTTAATTAAACAGAGACATAAATCTTTTTTTTTCAATTACTCCAATAAACAGGCTACCCTCACTGTATTTTGGTTGTTACAGGTCCTTTTCTAAATTTATAACAAATACTTACGACTTTTGTAAGTTAAATCTTTATTTTACTTATTTTTAAATGCATGTACATTCACTAATAGAAGGAGCCAATTGATTCGCCTGTAAGAGAAAAATATGAATTAATGGAGCTCCATTTTATCAATCAGCATCATCTATCCTATTATTATTATCATTTACATTGATAGACAAAGATGCTTTAGCAGCAGCTGGTACATTTATATTTTTCAGAAATTTAATGTATGTGTACTTACTAATCGATAGGAAATCACATTTATTGTGTCATTTCTGGTAATGAAGATTACAATCTTATCAAGGACGGATTATCTCCTTGTACTAGAAGAAGTAAATTCATTACTAGGGAGACCTGTACTTGTCGTGAGTGATGGAGAAACACACGTCCGTGTTGTGCTATGAGGAGATTACAAGGTGTGTACAATAAGAATTACTAGTATAACATTATTTAGATGCAAACATGTAAATCTGTGCAGCTCTTAATACTTACTATGGGAATGAATGCCACTCACTGCAACTATGCCTGCCTTTATTCTAAAGTGAAAAAAATGAAGTATAAATTGACCATAAAGTCTGTCTTTCATCACCAATAGATATAATAAAACTGTAACACATGAAAACAAAACTTCACAGTCACTTAGATCTTGTGCTACTAAGAGCCTTTGAAGTGATACACAGTCCTTTGATTAATATCAGCCTAGATGAGGTATGCAAACGCTAAATTCACACAAGGTCAAAGGCAATATTACAATTCTATTAATCCTACATTATTATTGACAAACTGCATTTGATCCTTCGGATTAGTAATGTCCTTATTAGAAACTTAGTTAATGCAGCAATGGCAGCAGACTGCCGTATCAAATCAAACACCACTGTTTGCATAAATATGTTACTACAAAACATCAGGAAATGTGGAATAAATTTTTGATTAAATTATCAATTTTTGTGTTCACAGATTCCCGAACATGTATAGATTTGAAAGTCAAAGGACACAAAGGAGCACCAACGGACATCACTACAAGGAAATGATCATTAAAAACTTTTGCAAAATTGCTCCATACATACCTGCCTTACTACCTTGAGATAACATTGGTAAAGTAAAGGGACTTTGGATGGTAACCTATGACTATGCATGTAATAATTTTAGAATAGTATATGATTTCAATCACCTAACTTTTGACTATATATGCATGCAATAACTTTAGGATTTTAATCACATATACAGTATTATTGGTAAGACAAGACCATCATAAAATAAAATATGTACTTTGTAAAAAATAGTTTGTAGTACTGTTCCCATTGGTTATTAACGTCAATGTGATTTTACTGCAGGCTGATTAACAATTTTGCTGCCATTAACCTTAATGGGCACTCTAAAGCAAATGTGACTCCATAGATGCATTTAATGGCATTTCATGTCCCACATCAAGTGAGGCAATGCCAAGGAATTAAACACTTTTCTGGTCAAGGTACAAGCATGTCCTATTTATACTTATAGCTTATAGCACTCACCCTATAGGAGCTGAAAAAAATGATGCCTGAAGGTATTACCAGTCAAGTAACCACATGAATGCTTCTAAAGAGATCATCATGACAGAAGCAAGGTTACAACAACTCTCTAGTAGCAAAAGGGAGAGAAGAGGTTATATCAAAAGGGATGAATCATACTGGAATGGGGAAAGTCACCTACAGACAAACTTGTTGTCTGATTATGACTGCTTTCGTGACTGCTAGTCACCACCTTTGCCCTGCCTTCATAATTTATGTTTCAATAAAATACTTAGTGTATATCAAAATGATATATAACTTTTAACTAGACGAACAATCAAAATTTCAGAAAGATACGAGGAAGTGTCTGATTGCTTTCACTGTAGACTTGCACTGACAACCCCACATACAGTGTAAATAAATAGGAAATGTCCTTATGATGTTTATTGTAGCAAGACAAGAAATCATCAAAAAACTATTGTCAATTGAAATTTTGTCTTTCATAAGTTTTTCCAGGCTTGCCCCTTACTCTCCATTTTTTTAGTTAAAAATGAAATTTAAGACATGCCGGGGAAATTCTAAAACTATGGAACGTTGCCTTAAAAGTCCTTTCCCCCAACTTCTCTGAACAGATTGCTTTAAAGCACTGTATGACACTGTCAAGAATAATTTTTTGTGTTAGACAAAGATTTTCAAACAGCCTATAGAAGTCACTGACATCAGCGCTACAGTACTACTAGGGACTAACATTACTGCTGTAGCAGTAACATTACTTGGTGATACCCACAAAACTTTCTCTTTTGAATAACCTTCCACAGCACTAAGTACTCCACATTTTTCTATTTATGAAACATTAAAGTTAGGTAGACTGTGGACCTGCTGTGCTGCCTTCACAGTATATATTGTCATAACCTTGGTCTGAACTCACTTTTCTACAGTTCTCCACTTTAAATACATCTAAACAACTCCATACTTTTTAATTCACAACAGTATCATTTTCATAATTGCTCAAAAAGCTTCTAATCAAGAGATCACTTTAGAAACTTGTATTCTTTTCTTTACTCTGGAGCGCCATTTTGCTTATTCATTTTGAGTTACCATGAAAATTATGATCATAAATATTATTTAAAATTAAGGAATATCATTCACATCATGAATACAATTAATTGCTGGTAACCTTAGTCATAGATAATAGACTACGTAACCGGGATTGGAAAGTAGAATTGCTGCAGTGGACATCTGTCATTTCATTGGGCATTAAATAGAAGTATGCCAATTCAGCAAACTGGAGTGGAGCTCGCATTATGGATTCTCTATTCCTAGCTTTCCTCCCATGCTCTTAAATATCTATTTCTTTAACTACAGTTACACTGATTAGTAAATGGAATTGTCACTGAATATGTTGTAATTCAAAATAACACCTCCTATACTGCATAAGTCATCCGGTGGCAGAAACAGTTTCTACTATATACGACTGACTACAGTAATTGCTAATAACCATGGCGTCAATTTTTACAGCTAACATATATGACTGATATTTTACAATTTATTTTACACACAATGGAGAGCTGTGTCTATAGGGCATCATTTAATGCTTATCTTAGTCCTTTTGACTTCTGCAGAGGTTTGGCAGAGACTTTTTTATAAGCTTCAAGCAATGATTTCGCAAAAGCAAATCCACAAACAGCGACAAATAGGCTGACCTTGTCTCTGAAAAGCTTGTTTGAAGATGATGAGTCAACATGTAGGTGTATTTCTGGGAAAAAGTTCCTCAGAAACTGAGCATCAACTTCGGTGGTTGGCCAATTGTTTAAGAGATTTTTGTTTTTTTTCCATTACAGCTCAGTCAATTTTGAAATACGGCTGTACTTCTTTATCAAAGGCACAAATAATGTCGTATCATTGACTGTCATGGACAAGACTTGCTCAGTCTACTATGTCAGTCCGGCATTTACTACTGGAAAAAGTTTCTTTATTCTCATCATACCCAATCATCCCTCCATAAGGCCCAAATTCTCTGACTGTTCTAGCTTCCGTTTCATCGTGTGGCATATGTATCCTGAAACGTATCCAATAATGTTTCCTTCAATGTTTGTCAATTTGACATATGAAGGTTGCGTTGCAGTTACAACTTTTTTGTAATCAAAGGAAATTAAACTAGAAGAAGAATTTTAGATATTTTCTGTGCCATGTTGGATAAAAGACGGCTTAGCACTTACTTTGTCAATAACAGGTCACCACCTCTATTCATGTTTGCTAGAATTCTTTGGTTGATCCAATGAAGTGATACTTTTTCCACATGAACCTATTTTCTCCATGCATGATTTTTTTTTGAAGCAAAAATTTAACAAGGAGAATATGACTTTGGAGAAAAGGTGGAAGTAAGAATTATTAGGTGCCAATAATGAAACTTTTCTACCTCTTTTATTTGCCTAAAAGTTTTTGTCACCTCAAGCTGCTATCTGAAAGAATTTTTCTGACAGCAGACAATACAAATTCAGATGGACATCATTAACAGTAGATCTCATTTTTACCTATAAGGGATCAAATGAATTTATTACCAAGTGAAAAATTGCATTACCTATTGTACATGTCTTGTACTTCTGTGCATTTTGATTTAAATTTTTTAGCAACAAGTAACCTCTGTCTCAATGACAATCTGCAAGTAGAAAAAGGCATTTATAGAGTATTTCAGCAATTATTGGGATATAATTGCCACCCTTCCGTAACTCCTCATTTGCTCTACAGTTGCCTCGTACTGTTGGTGAACAGAATAAAATAACCACTCTGAGAACATGTGGTCTTTTGATATTCTATACATGTTGCATGATTATGTTTGCATCCAATCTGCCTCTAGCTGGTTTTTAAAAATTTTTTCCAGAGGATCCAGGCAAATACGGCAACTCAGAGAAGTGCAACTCTTGGGACAGTAAAAAGGAGCTTCACTAGTTCAACAAATGAGTAAGCTACATGTAACAGTAAGCAATATGCATTTCGATGCTTATTCCTTGTCATTCTAATACCTTCTAAAGTTTCATTACTCAATAACATCAGCTTCTTCTGAGACATATCAAATTGTGGACAAGCTTTGACACTAGCTTCCCAATCATTAAGTTGTTTAAAAAACCTGTGTCAACCATTAAAAGAGGCCAATAACGGAACTATTTTAATTACTTTAAGACCAAAGTCATCCTCTGAGCGGTAAGAGTGTTGAAACGGTTTTCCTTTAGTTTTACTATTGGCTAAATTCTTTACACTGACTACATCAAAGAATTTATGAAACATCTGTAAATTTTGCTGTTTCTCTAGCTTCTTGACCTCCAAATGCAGCAAATGCATTTTAAACAGACTCACTTAATACCTGTGTGTGTAACTGTAACAGTGATTGGCTTCATATTATGTTGTGTACCTGTGCTGCCAGGTCAACACTCATTTTGGAAAAACTAGTAAGTTGTATGTGCTCATATTCTGTCTTGGCTAAGAGCACTAGGGCACCATTAGATGATCCTGATTTCTGATATTGATCTGTCAGATGATCCTATGAAATCACATTACCATTGTTATGAAATAAGCACTAAAATTTTATGTTTATAACAGCATTTTTACCCATAGATTCCTATTCTTAGATGCCCAACAATTTCTTGTTGTTTTTAATGGATGCAGGGGATCAGAGAAGAAGAAAAGGGGTCTTCTATCTAACTGAAAATATTTTTTGTCCGGTGAGTTAGTTTCCTGGCATCACTTTTGAATTTTTATTAATTTTCTATTAACTGACGCTGCATCTGCTGTAAGACCAATAACCTATTAAATAAATAAATAAATCCTTTTAGAAACAAAGTAACGATTCACTTTGATAACAATTAATTTTGATTATAGTTTAAATCCAAATTCTTCAAGACGGTCATAGCATTCCAAAGTGGCTTAAAAACAAAAATTGCAGATAGCTTTCTACTGAAAAAAATGCATATTGAATCTGTAGATGATTAAAGAGTCCCTTCACCATGAGGGTGACCATTGAGTTTGCTAATAAATCAAGAGGAACCATAGATTCTGAGACATGATTTTATAACAATTTTATCTCTCATGCCAAGAAGGTTGGTGAATCGTACTAGCTCTCTTAGATATAAAGACATGTTTATTTATTATGTACAATGCTTCTGTGTCCTGCATTTTATACCTGTGTGTTTATCATAAACTAAATTCTCTTTTAGATACATCTCATTCATTAACAGCATGATGCACTTATCTCTTTTCTGAGGCTCTTCAATATTTGCAGCACTACAAAGTTGAGAGTTAATTTCACTAGACCCCAGGACTTGCTTTGGCATAGTGTGTATAGTCACATAGTGTGCATTGTGATGGTAGACAATTGCATTTAGATTGTCTGAGTGTTTATATGCAGACTGTGATTGCTGTCTTAAGAATATGCAGAAGCAAATCATGAAAGGATGCCGTCTCATTCACCTTGAATCTCTTGTGATTGCGGCATCCATTTGTTGCTGCCAAGATATCTTTCTGAAAGTAAGTTTTTTAGAAATGATGCACTGTCAGTTAGCATAATGTGCTTAAAGTCATTGTGCATATCAAAATTCAAAGATATACCTTGACCATAAATTGCAGCAGTTAACTTCTTTTTTGACCCTATCTCTCTGTCTCTTCACCATTCTTAGTTCTTCATGCAGTAACTTCATCTTCGCCTTCATCTCCTCCTTCAACAACACAATATCTGTAGCCACTGCTAACAGGATTTATTTGAGTGGCTATATCCATTTCTAAAGTGGTTTTGACGGGATAGTATTACCAATCTGTATTTGGAGCATGAAGTACATTTTCTTGTTTTGGTTGAGAATAATATAGCAGCATTTATCAACATGAAGTTCTCTATGTGGTATGTCCTTATATTGAATGTTTTAAAATGTTCATATAAAGTTTAATTTTTACCAATTGCGGCATTATTTGTTCATGTAAAAGTTCATCATCAGTAATAACGTTTTGAAACTGTTTCACCTCATTGCCACAACAGTGGTTGCAATCATCAATGACATTGAGAATGTCATACAAATACTGAACATTTGTAACATGTGACACTGAGTGACTCTTGAGGGTATTACAGCAAATTATACCTGTTCTGACTGAAGTGATGAAGGAAATGTCATGGGAGAAGAACAGCTGTAAGGATTAAAAATCTCATAGAAAAGAACAAACTATCACACAAGGTACACAACAACTGCAACAACTGTATAATGAATAGAAGCATGCATATATAAGAAAGGAATCATGACATCATTAGTTAGGTAACCTATGAAAAGAACATCATGCAAGTATGAATAAGCTTAACAAAAGAAGAAAAAAAATAATAATAGTACAGTAATATTCCTACAACTTGCATGACAGACTGAAATGTGCTAGGCTGTGCTCTGATGTGGTCAGTGTTAAGTAGGTGTAAGTATGCTTGTATATACATGTTTGTATAATTATTTTATTTATTTATAACCTGCATGATTAATCCAAGAAATGCCGTCAGTAACAGTAATACTAGAGAAAGCCTTAAAAAATAAAGTCTCTAAAGTGTCATTCAATGATGCTCAGATGCATTTAAATAAGACTTGATCTTGGAGACTATTTCCTCAATAGGATTAAAGTCAGTACTATAAGGAGGCAAGTGAAAGACCAGTATGCCAAGCATCTCCAACAAATAAACCACTGCATTAACATGGTTGCATTGTCCATGATTACAATGCTACTAGGGTTACTGCCATTAAAAGGGAATAGCACTGTACTAAGTTTTTCCTCTAAAAACTCCTGCAATTCATCACCACCAACACCATCTTCTCTATACTTGTAGCTAGCACATCACAACAACTCATAGCAGCAATAGCTGTAATATGAATTCCTCTAATGTACAACTAAGACTGATAGGTGGTTTACCACTCCGACTGTACCCACATTTTCTGAGGCAGTCCCTTCTGTTGGAGCCTGATTCATCTACAAATACAAGCGTCTCCTTCTTGAAAAGTGAAACGTTTCTTAGAAAAGAGATTCTGATATCATTACTCCTTTCAACAGCAACCCGTGTCAATTTTTTCCTAGACGAACCTTGATTGTGTAAAAATTTACATACAGTTGATTTTGAAACTGAGGTTCCAGTCTCCTGAAGTAGACACTTCTGCAGCTCATGGAGGTAAACCCCTGGGCATTCAAGTACAATTTGAATTACGAGCAGTTGATCTATTACAGTCAATATTTGCTGGTGGTGTACTTTTCCATAAGGATGGGGTCGCTTTTTCACATCTCCAGTTTCTTCACACAGAGAAGGTATTTATGTTCATGTTATTAGCTATACGCACATTGGAGTACTCGAAAGCATAGTGTTGATACACCATCCTCCACCGCAGGTCCTCATCCTAAGCTGTAGTACGTGAATGGTCGCAACTAGCCATTTTAAATGTTTTATTTTGAAACAAACCACGCCATTTAATTAAACTGATCAATTAATAACAATCATGCATAACACCAAAACATGCACTAATCAATTCAACACAGATTGCTGAGGCTGCCTAAAATTGCATGTTTCTGTTCTGAAAACTCAACATTAGTAACAACACCATTTAATAGCTGGCTAAGTATCTTCAAGTCTTCAAGGTTGTTACAACGTAGTATGGCACAATTATTAGGTGAAAGAGTAGATACTTTAGAGACTCATGTTGTGGGAGGAGTTGTTGGCTTCAAAGCTTGGCTTATGGCTAAAGCAGCACTAGATATGACATCTGTAAGAGACTTTTTACATTTAAACTTCCTTTCTGTTGGTTAGTTATCACTGGTATAGGGGGACGTTCATCATAGCTATCATGTTGTCCAATCCTAATGAATTTTGCCCAAGCGTATACTGTGGAATGGTGTAGTTATCACCATGTTTTTCCTCGAGCTTTGCACGAACACTGCTCTCTTTGTCTTCATTGTTAACCCTCTTTGATTTTACTGGACAATCCTCATCACTTTTCCTCTTCTGACCACAACCTTTTAGAGTTCTTTATCTTCCCTTCACACCATAATTGAATCTCCTTCTCATCTACCTTTTTATGCATCAACTCAAGGTCATCTTCACTAGCAATCCATCTCTTCTGACAACCTTACCACAAAAGTAACCCACTTGAAAGAAAGATGCACTACAAACAAGCTCTTCAAGTGCACCTGTTAATTTACTCCTGAGAAGATCCATTGATTCAAACTTGTCACTGATTTTATGCCATGTCAGATCCATCAAATCTTTTTTATTCTGTGCATTTGTAACTCTCAGCTGGTAGGAATATGTGGGGCGATCTGTACCCGTGAAAGTGCATGAAGCAGCATCACCATGACTCTCGCAAAACATGATAATAGTCTTCATGACATTGAGTTACTATTTTACCATAGAAATATCAGAGTGAGCTTGTTGTTGATAAGACCATAATGTTGGTGGCAGCGGGCCATAATGACTAAGAAAAGGAAACCCATACTGTTTGAAGTCACCATTGTAGACAGCCATTTTGTCAGTGTTAATAATTATTAAGTTTTATTATTATTAAAATTTATTTCAATTATGCATTGCGCCATACTCTGCAGTATTGTTCGCTGACCGCATCAAAGAGATACCTTGGTTGCTCTATCTGTAATAATCAGTAATAATACTAATAGTAATAAAATAACAAGTAAATAAAAACATTAAAAAAGGAAAATTAGTAAGATTTAATTGGAACACAATAAAGAAACAAGAGGGTACTTGCAAACTGCAATGAAGAATATTACCCAAAAGCATTGTAATTGTTCACGGAGTACCTGATACTGAACTATACATGAAGTCATGTCTGTAATGCAGTGGTGTAGGATTTCTTACCACACCAGTTTGAACTACCCTCTTGTTTCTTTACTTTAATGAAACTAATTTTTTTTTTTACTTGTTTCTATTGTTTCTCTTATATCTATAAATTACTTTCTGTTATGATTGTGTGGTTAGGTTAATTATATTCATGCTGATCACATGCACATAAATTAAAATGAGATCAAGCCACAAACCCATGCGGTGTCTGCAGCTGAATTTTATTTTCCGTTTCTCTCCTTGCTTCTTTTTGAAACCACTTGTCCAGTCCTTGACCCAAGCACAAAGAAATGATGTAAACGCCAACATGAGCGCTTCTCTGGTGTAAAAGATTTCCGTGTTGATAGAAGATGAAAGGGAAAGTCTTACAAAGTTTGCAGTAACTTGAATTTGGACTTGTTCTCTAGAAATGCTCTCGCTACAGTACAGGCCACTTTAAAGGTACTAGGAGAATCGCTCATTCATGGAAAGTTGATCTAGGCTATTTAAAAGGTTGTACAATGTAAGATAAAAGAGTTATAACCGTTTGAATATTGAAAATTTGCCACTATCTTAAAAAATTCACCTAAATCCTACATTAAGGCTATCACCTGTATATTACAAATAGTAATGCTAAGAATAATTCTACAATATTCGTAGTAAAATTGCACTATTCATAACACCGCTTCCCATTTAGTTTAACTAACATATGGTCCACGGTCCTTTTGAGTCCTTGGGCAAGAGAAACGACGAAGGGGAAGCAGCTCCCTCAGTATTGGAACTGGGGGGCATAACGGTGGGGTGGAACTGTCACCGGATAGTCATCACATTTACAGAGCGCATCATCACGATCTTGATCTTCATTGTCTATAGTAACATGGCGACTAGGTAATTATTCAATGTGTCCCTTCATTACAATACCATTTCTAGTTTCCACCAAGTATGATAACGAACTAGTAACTTTAGTAACAACTACTGGAAGCCCAGTAAGAGATCCCGAGAATTCGTTGTGAATAATTTGTCACCAACTTTAAATCATTGAACAGGCTTATGTGATGATGTATTATCTTGTTTGGCATGAATTTTCTTGGACAGATCAGGATGCATTAAATCAAAAATAGTATGTAGCCTTGGTCCCATTAGCAATTCTGCTAGAGAATGACCAGTTGTGGCCTTATGCGTTATCTTGTACTGTAAAATAATCATAGTAGTCGCTCAAGTAAAGGACCTTCCAGTTTCTACGATGTGAATTTAAATGATTCAGCTAATCCATTGGATTGAGGGTGGTATGGAGCAGTGAGAGAATGGTAAATACCATTTTGTTTCGTGAATTCGTTGAAGTCATGCCTTGCAAAAGCAGGACCATTATCAGAAATGAATCGTTCTGGCAGACCATGAATACTAAAAATCTGTCTGCCTATCTTCATAGTCGCTTCCGCTGTTATTGAAGGTGCCATGTGAGCATCAATTCATCGGAAGTAAGCATTGACTAGTAGGAGGAAATAGTGTCCCGTAAAAGAATCAGCCTGATTCACATGTACACGAACCCAAATTAAGGAGCCTTGGGACTTTTCCAAGGATGAAACAGCCAGAGGTGGAGCTGAACTATTCTCCAGAAAAATCTGACATTTAGCAGCATCTTTTATGTGCTTATCAATGCCTGGCAACCACACATAGCAACAAGCCAGACTTTCCATCCTATCAATTTCCAGATGAGTGTCATGGAGTTGGAGAGTATCACTGAGCTCAGTGAAGGAGGAACTATGACTCTAGATCCATGGAGTACACAACCATCAGTCGCACTGAGTTCTGTCATAATTCTGATGAATGATTGCAACTCCTGGAAGTCTGCAGGAATGTTATTCCCTGTAACTAAGTAGTTATGTAGGCATGACAGACATGGATCTTTAGAGATCTTTTTCAGCACAACATCTTGTAGTTCAGGAACTTGGGAAGCCTGATCAGTTAATGGGAGTTGACTGAGAGCATCTGCATGTGAGACCTGCTTCTCAGGTTTATGCTTTATGCTGTGAGAATAAGTAGACTGAGTAATAGCCCAGCTTTAAATCCTAGAGGAAGCCATAGGGTTTAGATCCAATTAACAAGTATTGCAACAGCTTGTGGTCTGAGTTGAGAGTGAAATGATGACCATAATTAAAAAGATTATTGCTAGTGCTTCCTACTCTAGATGGCAATATTGCTTCTCTGCTGGAGCCAAGGTCCTTGAGGCAAATGCAATGGGCATTTTTGGTTCATCATCCATTTCAAGACTAAGTATAGCTCCGAGCCTGTAGGGTGAAGCATCACAAGATATGATCAGTGGTTTGCTAGGATCATAATGAACCAGCAGAAAGGAGTGTAATAGACCCTTAGCCTGTATGAATGAGTTCTCTTGTTCCTGAGTCCCTTTCCATATTTCATCTTTTCTCAATAGGCAATGTAAAGGAGAAAGTACTACGGATAAATTAGGGAGGAATTTGTGATAGTAGTTTAAGACCCAGAAAAGTTTTGAGCCCTGTGATATAAGTAGGTGATGGCGCATTACAAATGGCCTTTACTTTTAATTGTGACAGATGCAGACCCTGAGCATTGATGACATGGCCCAGATACTCCACAGAAAGAGCAGCAAAGGTACACTTCCACTTTTTTAAAGGTTAAACCAGCTGATTGAAGTCGCTGAAGGAGATGCTGACCATTGCCAAAATCTGAGGTATCTTTACCTATGACAAGAATGTTGTTTTAGTACACAAATGACCTGAGGTAGATCACGAAGATTTTCCATGATTCTTTGGAAAAGAGATGAAGCTGATGTGACCCCAATGGCACTTGCTTGTATTGGAATAATCCTGTCAATGTATTTATAGTTGTTTAGTTCTTTGAGTCCTCTTCTAACGGCACCTGTAGATACATGTGCTTGAAATCCAGTTTAGAAAATACTTTCCCACCAGAGAGAACAGCAAAGAGATCCTCGATGCGAGGGAATGGATAAGTGTCAGTATAAAGTACAGGATTCACGGTGACTTTATTGTCTTCACCCAACCTAATTGATCCATCCTTCATCAGGATAGGGACTATGGTAGCTGCCCACTCGGAGTGAGTGACTGGTGTGTTAATACCGAGCTCTTGTAGTTTGTGATCTCTTCAGAGACCTTCTCTTTAAATGAATGAGCCACTGACCGTGGCCAGAAGAACAAGGATGGGCGTCTTCTTCTATGAGTAACTTTGTTGTAACATCCCTAATTTTTCCCAACTGTGGACAAAAAAATACAGCATGTGGGTCCAGGACAGCACCTAAAGAAGAAAAAAAAATTGATTAATTTATTGTCTCACCAGTTTAATTTAATATGCTCTAGCCAGTTTCGGCCAATGAGATTTGGTCCCTCTCCTGCAAGTACTAGCAAAGGCAGTGTAGCTCCAGGGACTAGTAGACAAACTGGACATCGACAGAACCAAGAGGAGAAATCTTCTCACCAGTATAAGTAGTCAGAACAACAGAGGTAGGAGAAAGTGGAGGAAGAACAGGTAAGAGAGATATGTAAGTGGCTTCAATAATTAAACAAAGGGAAGCCCCCATATCTACCTCCATGTGTAAATTGCTGCTGTTTACTCGGATCGCAATAACAATGGGCTTGGTGTTAGCAAGAAATGTAAACAGTGGGTAGTTCATCTCAGAAGAAGAGGATGGTGACGAATGTGGTTCTTGGTTTAGACTAAGGGTAGGAAACTGTGGGTTTGAGTTATGATGACCTGTCCTTGGAAGGCCTGACTTTCCCAACTGAAGTTGCTTTGAAGTCTGGCACAATCCTTTAGCTGAGCTACAACAAACACAAGGAAGGTGACTTTTCTTGCTACATGTTCTACATTCTGTTTCACTAAAACGACATTTTGTAGCAAAATGGTTCCCACCACATCCGTATCATTTCACCTTAGTAGAGTTATTTGAACTACCAGACTGTTGACTAGCACCCCAGAGTGTTGAGCAGCAGTAGAGAGTTTCCTTGAGCCATGTTTATTATGTATGTGGTGTACAGGTACAGGCCTACTCTCTGTCATGTAGGCCACTTCCTGAGCAGCAAACTCCACAGCCTGAGCCTTCTCAAATTTAGATTTATAAGTCAAACTTGGATCCTGCAGTAAACAACGATGGATCCTTGCATTGTCGATCCCGCAAATGAGATGGTCACAGATCATTGCTTCCAGCAAATCCCCGATATCACAGTGTTCCCCTATAGCTCTTACCTCAGCAACATAGGTAGCTGCTGTCTCCGTAGGTTTACGAATACAAGTATATAAATGTGTACCTTTGTACAATAGAGGAAGGTTTAGGATTAAAGTGTGCCTCCAGAGCAGCCTTCATTTCATCTAGATGGCTGTTCTGGGCATCTGAGGCTGCAGAAAACTCTTTAGCAAGGAATACGTCTGAGTTTTCAATATGGTACTGAAGATCACTTGTTTGTTTCATCTTTCATGATACCATTTGCCAGGAAGTGGAAATCGAGACGTTCAGCATAAGAAATCAAATATTCTCTCGTGGAATCAAAGCTACCCATCTTTTCATGAGCAGACATCGTAGTAGAAGAGCAGAATATCAATACCCTCATTGCCAAATGTTATGACCGAAGTGGTGAAGGAAACGTGGGCGAAGAATAGCTTTAAGGATTACAAATCTCTTAGAAAAGAACAAACTATCACGCAAGCTACACTACAACTGTATAATGAATAAAAGCATGCATATTATAAGAAACGAATCATGACGTCATCACTTAAGTAACTTATAAGAATAACATCATGCATGTATGAGTAAGCTTAGCATAAAAAGAATAATACCGTAGGTCTGGACATATTTGCGGCTGCTTTTTTCGCAATTTTTTTCCCAGACTAAGCAATTAGCATGGATACCGAGATGCGGTTGTATTAATAATGGTATGATAATGACTCAATGTTCTCAGCTGCAGTGATCTTGAGTGGTTCTTCCTGTTGTTAGGCTAATCCTTGGTCTCGTTGAAGCTGTTTTACCAGTTCTTTTTAGAACTACACTGTTTCGTCATGCCTTCGAAATTTTTCACCCCATTCCTTGTCTTAGGTGTGGCCAGTTATAATGATGGCCAGCTACAAATGAGGACCACACAACAAGGTCACTGATAGTGAACAAGCCACTATCAGTGAATTTGCTATTCAGCAGGGCTCCACTAAAGCTGCTATAAAGTTTAAAATTAGTGAAAGCACTGTGCGGAGAATCAAGTGAAAATATAGTGAAGGACTGCAGGCCGTAACTGAGAATGAAGAGAAACGCTCCACAGTGACTTCACTACCTAAGGAAAAAATAAGTAGACCTTTAATCCTTAGGAAGAACATAGTCAAGTACAGGACTTCATCTCTGTGCAGAGAAGCAGAGGAGTAGTTGTGACTAGATTAATTGTCATTGCCATTGGCAGAGGCATAGTAATGAGGAACAACAAATTGTATCTCAAGGAATTTGGAGGCCACATTGACCTTACGAAGCACTGGGTAGAGTCAATTCTGCATAGGATAAAGTTTGTTAAACGAAGAGGCTCAATGAAAGTCCATATTCTTGGTGACGCCTTTGAACGTATTAAGCAAAATTTCCTTTTTGATATAAAGATAACATTGGTAATGGAGGATATTCTTAGTCAATTGATCATTAATTGGGACCAGACAGGAATATTTCTAGTGCCTGGATCATCCTGGAATATGTCTCAATCTGGATCAAGACGCCTAAAAATTGTTGGATTGGGTGATAAGAGACAAATCACTGCTTTGTTTGAAACATCGATCAGTGGAGATTTTTTACCACCCCAATTAATATTTATACTGAGAAAACTACAATTCGTCACCCAAACAGTGTCACTTTCCCAGCGACTGGCACATGACCGACACCGAAAACCAATTGGCAAAGTAAAGCACAATGAAGGACTACATCACTACAGCCATACATTGAGAAGATTAGGTCCCAATTACTACAAACACATGTCGCATCTACACAGCCAGCCGTGGTCATTTTTAAAGTTTTTAAATGTCAGATGTGCCAGTCTACGAATCACCTCTTAATGGAAAATAACATTCATTTTGAACATGTGCCACCAAAGTCTACCGATAGGCTACAGCCATTGGACATATCAGTGAATAAACCTTGGAAGGACTTCGTGACGAGCAAGTTCATTGAGTGGTACTCTCTTAAAGTATGCGTAGCCTTGGAAAACACTTAAAACCCCAGCTCTTTAATACACCTAAGGCCTTCTACCATGAAGCTTCTTGGGGCAAAATGGCTTAAGTTGTTTTACGACTATTCAAGCCAATCCCGATATAATCAAGAATGAGTTCAGGTCAGCTGCAATAACAGATGCATGTGTTGCATTATTATGTAGTATACATGTACAAGCATAAAAATTTGTACTTGTACTTGATCATGATGTCTTCTGGTATATAAATTATTAATACTACAGAAGTGTTGTGGTATATAATAAAAAAAATTATGAAACTCTTGACTCCATTCATAATCAATTGAATGGCAATTGGGGATAGAACATGGGCCTGGAAGTAGTCTCACTTTGTTGAGTCAAGATTGTTTATTCAATATAATGTATATAATTATTATGTTTTTATGTGTGTTTGATTGTGTTGTGTCATGGGATTTGGTATACACAATATGTGATAGTTGTGTATGCATATAGACTAGATGTGTGTACACAGTGTATGTACATATATGTGCTTCCTCTCTCTCTCTCTTTCATTGAGCATAACACATCTCTAACAGTTAGAGTACATGCACTTGACTTGATCCTTTAGACTGCCCACTTAATGCAGTGGTTTATTTGTTGGAGATGCTTGGCATACTGGTCTTTTACTTGCCTCCTTATAGTACTGACTTTAATCCTATTGAGGAAATAGTCTCCAAGATCAAGTCTTATTTAAAAGCATCTGAGCATCATTGAATGACACTTTAGAGACTTTATTATTAATGGCTTTCTCTAGTATTACTGTTACTGACGGCATTTCTTGGATTAATCATGCTGGTTATAAATATATAAAATAATTATACAAACATGTATATACAAGCATACTTACACCTACTTAACACTGACCACATCAGAGCACAGCCTAGCACATTTCAGTCTGTCATGCAAGTTGTAGGAATATTACTGTACTATTATTATTTTTTTCTTCTTTTGTTAAGCTTATTCATACGTGCATGATGTTCTTTTCATAGGTTACCTAACTAATGATGTCATGATTCCTTTCTTATATATGCATGCTTCTATTCATTATACAGTTGTTGCAGTTGTTGTGTACCTTGTGTGATAGTTTGTTCTTTTCTATGAGATTTTAATCCTTACAGCTGTTCTTCTCCCACAACATTTCCTTCATCACTTCAGTCAGAACAGGTATAATATGCTGTAATACCCTCAAGAGTCACTCAGTGTCACATGTTACAAATGTTCAGTATTTGTATGACATTCTCAATGTCATTGATGATTGCAACCACTGTTGTGGCAATGAGGTGAAACAGTTTCAAAACGTTATTACTGATGATGAACTTTTACATGAACAAATAATGCCGCAATTGGTAAAAATTAAACTTTATATGAACATTTTAAAACATTCAATATAAGGACATACCACATAGAGAACTTCATGTTGATAAATGCTGCTATATTATTCTCAACCAAAACAAGAAAATGTACTTCATGCTCCAGATACAGATCGGTAATACTATCCCGTCAAAACCACTTTAGAAATGGATATAGCCACTCAAATAAATCCTCTGTTAGCAGTGGCTACAGATATTGTGTTGTTGAAGGAGGAGATGAAGGCGAGGATGAAGTTACTGCATGAAGAACTAAGAATGGTGAAGAGACAGAGAGATAGGGTCAAAAAAGAAGTAAACTGCTGCAATTTATGGTCAAGGTATATCTTTGAATTTTGATATGCACAATGACTTTAAGCACATTATGCTAACTGACAGTGCATCATTTCTGACAAACTTACTTTCAGAAAGATATCTTGGCCGCAACAAATGGATGCCGCAATCACAAGAGATTCAAGTTGAATGAGACGGCATCCTTTCATGATTTGCTTCTGCAAATTCTTAAGACAGCAATCACAGTCTGCATATAAACACTCAGACAATCTAAATGCAATTGTCTACCATCACAATGCACACTACATGACTATACACACTATGCCAAAGCAAGTCCAGGGGTCTAGTGAAATTAACTCTCAGCTTTGTAGTGCAGCAAATATTGAAGAGCCTCAGGAA
>NW_003546347.1:104372-109655 GCF_000090795.2 Amphimedon queenslandica | reverse complement strand
GTCATACATGTAAATCACAATGATTCACATTCACAATGACAACAATAATATGTACCGCCTTGAACTACCTAATTTTTATCATCCCCCTTTAATAAATAGCAGATGCCACTGCAGTGCTACAGAACAAGTTTCTACGGCTAAAGAGCCTCACCAATGAACAATAAATCGTGAAGGCATCATTCTGTCCCACAAAAGTACCAATCATGCCACCTGCCATCACTCAGCTAA
The DNA here is from genome assembly GCF_000090795.2 of Amphimedon queenslandica. Taxonomy (NCBI): domain Eukaryota; kingdom Metazoa; phylum Porifera; class Demospongiae; order Haplosclerida; family Niphatidae; genus Amphimedon; species Amphimedon queenslandica. Next base: position 109,427 of record NW_003546347.1, on the reverse strand, counting down.
AGCCTCTCTTAATAAAGAGTTCATGGTCAGTTTCATCACTATCTTCATGAATCACATAAGATTGGTAACTGAAGCCAACACCATAACTCTCCACATAATGAAAGCAAGGCTTCAGTTAGTCTCAGGAAAACCAAAGACAACTCATCATCAGCCTCCTACCCCAGAACCAAGCACTTCATAGACTTATGATTCAGACAGTAACTTCAAACCAATGCAAAGGCCCCCATTAAAAGGTAATGGACAGACGTTAATCAGCAATCAAATAAACGCCAAAGAACCCTAGATCATTTTAGTGAAGAGCTGGAAAAGGCCTCCAGACCCAGATCCAAGCATCATTTAACTCTTTGCCTGACAATTTGTTGTAAAACTACAACATGGTAGTAACAATTAATAAAAAAGCAATTACCACACCTCCTTTAGGGTAAACATGTGCATTTTACAGGAAGCCGCACCTAAACCACACCTTCTCGGCAGAAATTGGTATTAAATAATATTTGTGGTAAAATAGAAACCATAGGAAACAATGGAAAAGTGAAAAAATGCTTTGTCAGCACTCTTATGTAGTTGCTATTCAACACTTATTTTTTATTTTTTTGCAAAAAGTTGACTATTCGGTAATGATATTATATTGGTTGAGTCATTCATTGAATGAAATCTAACACTAATGGAGTGTGTAAAAGCAATGAAACTGGTTGTAGTAAATGCAGCAGCTAAAATCTATGTAGGTGCAAGCAGTTTTGGTGCTATGGAGCACTTTTAAGTGAATGGAATAGAATTTGCAGGTCTAATGAGAGCTCTTCAAAGGCACAAAGATACTCTATGAAAAACAATTAATTGGGCATGGTCAAGAGGTGTGGCGTCCAAAAATTCACGTGATTTGAGTGGTTTCCATGAAAACATGAATAATTCATAACGTCCAAAAGACTAATTCTTATAAATTTCGTTGTGTAAGGAAAAGGGATAAGGAGCATCCACTACCATCCCAATAACTGCATCATAATTTCAGTAGTATTACTTTCTCACTTAGTCATATCTGTTTGTTAAAGAAAGATCTCTCATTTTTTCCTCACTCTCCCTTTAATCTTTAGGATCATTTAACATATTTAACACAATTGGACGTAATTAGCAACAAACTCAGAAACATAGCAAAAAGTGAAAACACAGAAGCTAGTAATAGCACACGAGATACATACACCAGCTTTCTATTTAGACCAATGAATTTCTTAAAGGAACTGGAGTCAACATGCCACCTGTCTCAATTATGTGAACATTCCAGCACTTGCAAATTTTTAAAAAAGTGAAAATTGACAAAAAAACTGGAGGAGACACTACACCAAAAGCAAAAAAGAAACTTAATAATCAATGAACAAAAGGCATTTAAAAGTCTGGCACATCAAGAAAAGTCATAAAACCGGTAGACAAAAACCTTGGTGTGGTTCTAATAAACTCTGATGACTACATGAATCAATGACTTTTGCACTTATGAAGTAATACTTATGTGAGAACAAATCTAAATTCTGCAGATATCATGATATCAAAAAAGACATCCAAAACACCCTAGTTAAAATGTACCAATCTGAAACCGCACAAAAAGCTATACAATGGTTTCCAACCAAACAATGATCATTCACCTGTTAAGTTTTATGGGCTACCGAAAATTCATAAATCACTAGATAACAATGGCCTACCCCCATAAGACCAATAGTGTCACACACAAATTCACTATTGTGCAAGACAGCAGCATTCATGGACCATGTTCTACAGCCATTAGCCCAGTCATATCAAGATTACACAAAGAACTCGACAGAGCTGATACTAGAACTGGAGAACCTCAGTCAGAAATTATATAATTCTCGTCACTCTAGACGTCGTTAATCTCCACCTTTAATCCCCCAAGATGAATGCATTAATTTTATTCATAAAGAAATGGTGACAAGGTCCGACTTACTAATTTTTGAACCAAACTTGATCACACACCTACACATCACCATGTATCATAATTTCTTTGAGTTTGGAAAATGTACCTTCCTGCAAACCAAAGACACAGCATTGAGGGCAGCCTTCTCACCTACCATCGTAAACATCTATAAGTCGATACGGTTATAAGAGTTTTTATCAACCACCACAGAAAAACCACTATACTTGAAGCATTACATTGATATGTTTATTTATTGGCCGCAAAAACAAAATCTACAAAGCTTTGACCAACAATTAAACAGTTACCAACCACAGATTAAATTCACAATGACACACTCAACCACATTAGTCAATTTTTTGGATATAACAGTGTACAAAGATAAGATTTACGAGCAAACAGGAAGATTAAAAGCAAGGACATATCAAACAGATCACACCCTCTTCCAATATTTGCATTTTAAGACAAATCACCCCAAATCCACACTCAAAGGATTGATTATAGGTCATGCAATCACATATATTTGTAAAAACTCAGTTAAAAAAATGAAGAGCAGCTAAACAAATTTTTACAGAGACTAATTGGTACGGACTATCCCATTAGCTTCATATTGAGAACATTAAGAAAAGTTGATTATAGTAACAGAAAGATACATTTAAGTAACATCATAAAGCCACCGCCTCCAATGAAAAAAAGACCTATAATTAAGTATAACTTAATTCCTAATTATTTTCTCCTTTTATGAATAATTCTGGAGGGATTCCAGAAGCTCCACAACTCAAGATTCACAGATGAACCATTATTTATCACCACCAGAAGCAAAACCATCTAAGATTTACTGGTAGAAAGCAGATATAAACCAACAGCAGAAAAAAAAATTTAAAAAATGTGATGTATCTCTGTATTTTTATATGTATCCCTGTGGTTTTGACAGATATTTTCTTATAAAATAAAATATTTAAAGCAGCATATTGAACAGCTAAATGAGCTGGAATTCAATTGAACTGTCAATGAAGTCTGGGCATTGGCATGGCAGGTCGCAGCTGGAACCAACAGGTACAAAGCGGGGGCATAGGGTAGTCTCCGGAGTCCATACGACTTTAGATCGAGGCACAGACCAATAATCCATGCTGGTAGAGTTTGCTACTCTCCTTCCGTGTTCCCATCAATGGTTGTCTTAACCTCAAAGGCTAAATAAGATGGCTGGGAAGTTAAGGTCGATACACGGGCCCGTTAGCAAGCTCGGGATCATTGTTCCTGACCTAGATTAGACTCTTCCAGCTATCAAAGCCTGAATATAGATTAGATATTTAAACCTAAAGCCTAAATCTGTTGATAAAATACCTTGTTCTGAGCCTCCTGTCCTCCATTGCTTTCATTTTTACCACGAGGTATAGTGTTACAGAACATGTGCATTGGCACGCCTTTGATATGCCCATTCATTATCACACAAATATGTTCATATCACCCCCGCTGCAGGATACATCGAATATGTATGACCTCGCTCTCAGTCCTGCAGCCCTCAGGCTCAGTCATTCAAATTCAATGTATCCGTAGCGGGGGTGTTACAACATTTTCTTACAGGACAGTAAATTTGATGTAACAATAATTACACATGTACATAAACACCTAACATTAATATTAACTTAAATTAACTAATTTTAATTAAGTAACAATTAGCACATGGCATGTGTAAGTCAAGGTGACCACCCACTCAAAAGATAGTAAGTCCAATAAGGTTTTATTGAAACTCTACCCTCTACATGTAGTCTAATGTAAACATAGCAGCAACTTATATCTCGTCATTTATGCTCATTGTCATTTGCCTTAGCATGAATGTTACAATGTTGCATGCTCATGTTGCTAAATTGTCACGCACATACATACACTGTATATACACATGTTAAATGATTCACACAGAACACATACCTCATTCTTTGTCACTCCTTTAAGCATAGCAAGAAAAGAAACAAAAGGAAGGCAGGCAGAGTGGTGAGAGTTGGGCATGTCAACACATTTGAAACCTCATCTCCGGCTGTCAAGGCTGGACTGCCTTGCTTCCCGTCTACCACTATGGTGTTTTTGTTCACTCAAAGGCATGTAAACTTAAAAAAATTATTCAGGTACCATATATGCATACCACTGTCGAATACATACACATACATGGCATTATGCATGCTAGCTTGGTGGGAATGCTCGTGGTCTGGGCTGCGTTAGATAGTCTGAGGTAGAATACTGAGCATGTTTTTAATATGAGGGCTAAGTCTCAATCCTCATCTCTCTGTGTCTTTCTCCCAGAGTACTTGATATTACAACATATAGCCATGGGTATAGGGAAATTACAGATACATAACATTGACTATTAATTATTATTCAAGACCTTGTTAACAGTAATAATTTATTCATGCAAATAATTTATTCATGCAAGCACATGGTGTGTTAGTAAAGTTTTAAAGATGACAGCCCAATTTCTCTTAAGTTCACTTTTAAGTAAGTACAGCTAACATACACCCCTAATAGGTCAGGTAAACTAACTGTAATAACTTAGCTTTGCCTTACATATAACACTAGCTTACTGTCTTCGATAAATAGTTAACACATTGTTATTATATACTGACAAACACATTGATGTAACTATTTACTACTCATACCGTAAAATCACCCACATTTCTATTGTAATTCACCAGTCGTGGGGACAGGTCAGAGGCAGGCATAGTGGTGGAAGTTGGGCCCGTAAAAACATTTGAAGCCACCACTTCCAGTTCTTAAGGCCAGACTGCCTAGCCTCTCTTTCCCAACACGCAGCCACCCAAAAATATCACAGTGTGTTTCCAGCTCTGGTTCAAACCTAGCACAACCTCAACCTGTGGTACTGTAACTAGAAAATCTGTTAGCAAAGTAGTTCTATTATTACTACCAAGAGTACATAATAGGGAGGGAGAGTGTCTAACTGCACTGTAGTGCTAGTGATATGTCCGCGTAGAGCTTTCTGATATATTTTTGGATAATTCCGTAAACCTAATTTGCACGCTATAAGTGCTAATTTCATGCAGTCTCATTCCTATACTGGGTCGGTGGGTGTGGCACTTAATTAACGTGAATCACGTGAGTAAAGAAAAATGGCTGAAGGAATTTCACTC
>NW_003546347.1:72582-100516 GCF_000090795.2 Amphimedon queenslandica | reverse complement strand
TTCTTGTTCTTTTTCTAGGCCTTTTAGGGCGCTTGGGTGTCTCTGAAACAGAAGCAAAGCTGCTATCATCGGGGTTTTCAGTAACTAGTTCTTCGAACATGATGGATCCATGTGATTTGCCTTTGCATGAGGCGGGGCGTGGGCGTGGAACATTATTAATAACACACCCTTTAATCACCCCAGACTAGACTAGACTCATTCCCATACCCGACTTTCCATCATTTCTAATGATGCAAACGAAGCGCTAATTGAAGTGTGAAGAAGTTCTACGCGGACATATCAGTAGCACTGCAGTGCAGTTAGACACTCTCCCTCCCTATTATGTACTCTTGTTACTAACAACACACATGTGCATGAAATATAAATCAACCAAATCGTCCTATATCATTAGTATATACAATACTAGTATCTGCATGAGCAACATATTTTAAAAGTATATGCATGTTAGTAAAGCCTAAAAGCCTCCCTGGGGTTTCTTCAGGTTGGGGTGGTCTCTGAGGGGCTATAGGAGTGAAATACTAAGCCGTGACTAGTATCAGTCATATTCCTGAGTAATAACACTAGTAAAAACTAAGTGGGAGTTTTACCCATAAAAATCTCTCTTCAAGAGGAAGAGTCTCCAACATGTATACAAGAAGGAATGTATGTGTGTGCAGCGGCTCGTTTGAAGCAACAAGAAAGTCTTAGTCCCTTTCACTTGGCAACTGGGTATAATCCTGGAGAGTCTGAACAATGCCAGACATGACAGGGCCAAAAGCCTTATGTGGCTGGACCATTCAGAACACTTTACCTAGCTCTGAGGTGTCTCCCTTGCCTCCGGGTTCCAAACCAGACCCACTACATGCAACCGCTCACACAGCCTTACATAAACATGTTCCGCATTCCTTGTTGTCCCCAAAATTATAGTAGAAACCCAGTTCAAATTGCTGGCTCTGTGCTCACTGTTTTGGGGATGGCACTTTATGAGGGACAAAAAACCTCAACCACATGTAATCTTAATGTTCTACTAACTTATTCAAACAATAACTCCCTCAATACAACACACATACTATACAACAAGTAATATAGATTATTTAAAATATAATTTAACTACATACAATAATTAGAGGAACCTAAGCACACATTTTAATAACTGTTGTAATATTTTATTGACAGATGAGCCGCATAAAATTCATCAAAAGTAAAGGAGATGACACCAGAGATGTTACCATAATTACACGCATCCCGGCCTTTATATAAGTGACGAAAGTATTTGTGGACCAAAAACTGGCAGACAATTGCAAAAAAAAAGAAAAAAAAACAAAAATACAGCTAAAAATTAACATGTTATAACTAGTTTAACACCAAGGAAACTCATTATTAAGCCAGCAGACAAGAACCTGGGAATAGTCATACTAAACACAGTAGACTACATCAATAAGTGCCTTCAGCACTTGTCTTCAGACACTTACATAAGAGTGAACATTTTCCCAGAAGACAAAATAAAAATATAAATATGCAATATATTGCTAAAATTTAAAGACCAACTATTGCCACACAAACGATTATACAGTTTTATTCAACCGAAACACCGCCATGTCACTGCTCAATTCTATGGACTACCAAAAAAAGAACAGCTAGGAAATGATGGTATTCCACCAGTTCAACAGATAGTCTCCCATTATAATTCAACACTACAAAATACAGCGAAATTTGTTGATCATGTACTTTAGCCATTGGCACAAGCTTACTATGACTACCTCAAAACCTCTACCCACTTGATAGTAGAATTAGAAGGTATGACTCACAGAGCCAGTCACACTAGTAGCTCAAGATGTTGTCAATCTATACCCTTTAATTCCACAGGAGTATGCCTGTAAAAATCCATAGAGAAATTTTTTAATTCACAGACTTAATCACTTTCGACCCAAATTTAATGACACAACTGCTACCAGTAAATATAAACAATAATTTTTTCGACTTTGCCAATATCAGTTTCCTTGAAACCCAAGGCACAGCAATGGGAGCTGTTTATTTTCCATCTGTGGCAAACATTTTCATGTCGGTGCTACTCAAGAATTTCCTTTCAACACTGAAAGAAACACCACTGTATCTCAGAACCTAGATAGTTTTATTAGAAAACTCAATAACCATCATCCAAATATCAAATTGACGACCACATACTCAAACAGTTCAGTTAATTTCCTGGATCTGACGATAAACCTAGACAAAAAACCAACAGTATTGTATTTTCAACCTTTCAGAAAGAAAACAGCATATTCCAGTATCTCCATTTTAAGTTCTGTCATCCAGTTAAAATCTTTAAAGGGTTAATCACTGGAGAATTATCAAGACATATTTGTACCAATTCCTCACAGACACAATACAGATATCAAGTTGATGAGTTCGTACAATGCTTGAGAGAAAGGAACTATCCAGCAAATTTTATTCAAAAACAAGTAAAAAGAGTATGCTACCATAATAGAAGTACTTAAAAAACCATACTAAACACCAGCTAACCTTCCACAATTAAAGCCGATCCTCAAATGCATTCCTGCTCCTCATTATTAAAGCCTCAAAACAATAATAATTATTAAGACATTTTGCAAAGTACAAGCTTGATCAATACTCGGAAAATCCACTTTTTGTAACACTACGGAATTGCACCATAAAAGATGTTCTTGTAAAGAGCAAGCTGAAAGCAACAACAGAAATCAATAACATGATCATTCAGTGCAAAGAAGCGACATTTAATCATGGAAAGTTGAATGAGCAGCTACAGAACACATTCCAAGAAATGAAGCCTTCTCCATGTAGACAGTCAAACTGCACTACTTGTCAGCATTTTAACGCATCAAAGTTCTTATCCGTAAAGTCACAAAAGAACAATTCCGAATCAGACAGCCTTTTACATGTGCATCAAAAAATATTATACATTTAATTTCATGTTCTCATTGCAAACGCAGTATGTGGGCAAAACTGAAAGAACTTTAAGAGATCGAATGAACCAAGACAGATCATCCATAAAATCAAAACAACAAAGGTCAACATTTTAACTTGGCAGGTCACAACATCACTCATTTAAGAGTACAAATAATTGACACACCCACTAAGATCAATCCAATGGCACTCGATAAGCTTGAACAGTACTGGATCAAAGAGTGCAACCTATTGGATACAATGTAAGAAACAACTATATTTTTCATGTAAGTTAAATAAACAGAAACAGCATATACATGTAGTAAAATAAAATAAGGCAGCTTGCTGGGGTACAGATAGGGTCTCCACATGGGTGGGGACCCCGTCTGTCTTAACCCTTGTGGGGTCTCTCTCTCTCTCTGAGAAATTGATATTACAACATTTAGCCATGGGTATAGGGAAATAACAGATACATAACATTAAGAAATAGGCTATTAATTATTATTCAACACCCAATTGACAATAGTAATATATTCATGCAAATAATTTATTCATGCAAGCACATCGTGTGTTAGTAAAGCTTTAAAGATGACAGCCTAACTCCTCCAAAGCTCACTTTTGAGTAAATACAGCTAAAATACACCCCTAATAGGTCACATAATTTAACTTTAATAAGTTAGTTTTGCCTTAGGTATAACACTAGCTTACTGTTTTTGGTAAATGGTCAACACATTGTTATTTACTGTTTACACATACTGACAAACACATTGATGTAACTATTTACTACTCATACCTTACAATCACCCACATTTCCATTCTAATTCACCAGTTGTGGGGACAGGTCAGAGGCGGGCTGAGTGGCGAAAGTTCGGCCCATAAAATATTTGAAGCCACCACTTCCGGTTCATAAGGCCAGACTGCCTAGCCCCTTCCCAGCATGCGGCCACCCAAAAATATCAGTGTTTCCTGCCAGTGCTACTGTAACTAGAAATTTGTTAGCAAAGTAGTTCTATTATTTTTACCAACACACATGTACATAAAATATAAATCAACCAATTCGTGCTAAATCATTAGTATACACAATACTAGTATCTGCACGAACAACATAATTTAAAAGTATAATAAATGTAAGTAAACCCTAAAAGCCTCCCTTGTGGAAATGAGGGTTCCTTGAGTTTGGGCTGGTCTCTGATGGGCATAGGAGTGAAATACTAAACCCTCACTAGTCTGAGACATACTCCTCGGTAATAACACTAGTGAAAACTAAGTTGGAGCATTATCCAGAAAAAATCTTTCTCTCTTTCCTGACTCAGCATACGTTAACTGTAAGTATTGCCCTTTCAAATAAGCCCCCAACCAGTTTCCTACAGGTACATGTAGTTAAGCAAACCATGCATGTCAATACATAAGTAATTCATTGGGTGACACACCAAAGCTCAGCCTTAATTGGTTATAACTAAATCACACTCGAGCACATGGTCCAAAACTTCTACCAGGAACTATAGAAGTGTATTGGAAATTAGCAGTGGTAAGCCCAATCTCACTATTGAGAAAGCACACACCCTATACACTCCAATTAATACAATATAAATGTACATGTGTATCTTTTCTACACATAGTTCACAACCTTGTGGTTATCACAAACACTGTCGTACACACACACAAGGTTGTTACACCCTCCTCTCTCTTCCCACTACTGTAGCACTTGTACAATGCTGCATGAATCTTTTTAATATTAACACACACGTACTTGTACAAGCCATATTGGTAACAGCAGTTTTTTTAGGCAGGCAGGATGGTGAGAGTTTGGCCATTAAAAATGTTTCAACGTCAAGTTCCGGTTCTCAAGAAGGACCATGGCTTTTGTGCTAACACAGTAATTGTAAAAGTATGTTGATATTGTCACATGGTGTGATGACAATTGGTGTCTCCGAGATGTGAAAAGAGGGTCGAGGGTGAGGTGCTGGGTAGATAGCCAGGAAAAAAGTCTAGGTGGGTAGGCAGACTTAGAGCATCAACCGACTGTGGCCAACACTCTGACATCTGACTATCGACAAGAGTTAGGCATAGCGTCCTCTTTAAAACCAAATTGTCATTTTATGTAATCTCTTAAGTCCTAAAAAATGTGGTAGGAAAAGGTGTGCAAAAGTCACCCTGGCAAACCTCAGCTTCAATCCTAGTGAAAGCGGCCTCAGTGGCCTTGGCCCATGTCCTAGTTTTCCGTGAGCTGTTGACGGGTAACTCCGCAACAGGGTCAATCAACCTCGCTAAATCAGTAAACACTTCACCATAATAAACCACAGTATCAGTGACCTAAAGGTACAAGTTATAGACACAGAGGAACAACCTGAGAACTTACAACAACTAGAGGAGTACTGGATAAAGAAACTAGTAACCTTACCAGCAAAAGGGCTAAAGGTCAACACTACGTGTTAATTAAACACACCTACATTCATTAGTTTTGAATCAAAGAGAGTCAAGTCCATGAATTTTGCAAATTAGAAAAGTAACTAGGAAGGTGGATGTATTGACATTGGGCAGATGGGATCCACACAGGGGTGGGGACCCCATCTGTGCCTCCCCCTGTTGGGTTTTTTCTCTCTCTCAATCTCTTTCCTGTCTGAGCATATGTCAACTGTAAATGTTGCCCTTTCGAATAAGCTCCCAACCAGTTTCCTACAAGTACATGTAGTTCAGCCAACCATGCATGTCAATACATATGTAATTCATTGGGTGACAGACCAAAGCCCAGCCATAATAGGTAATAAATAAATAACACTAAGAGCACATGGTCCAAAACTTCTTAAAAGCAAAATCTCTAAGTAGCTAAACAGACTACCTGGAAGTATAGAAGTGTAATGGAAACTAGCAGTGGTAAGCCCAATCTCACTATTGAGGAAGCACACACCCTATACACTCCAATTTATACAATGTACACGTACATGTGTATCTTTTTCTACACATAGTTCATAACTTTGTTGTTACCACAAACACTGTCATACACACACACACACACACACTTTGTTATCACACCCTCTTCTTCCTTCCAAACTACTGTAGCACTTGTACAATGCTGCATGAATCTATTTAATATTAACACATGTACTTGTACAAGCAATATTGGTAACAACAGCTTTTTAAGCCAGGCAGTGTGGTGAGAGTTTGGCCATCGAAAACGTTTCAAACCTTAGTTCCTGTTCTCAAAAACGGACTGCCTACACTGTAAAATATTATAGTGTGTACAACACACAAAACAAGGTGTGTTCTCTTGTCGCAATATGCATACTATTTTTAGTGTGTTTTTCACACTTGTGTGTGCAGAACACACTTATAATGAGTGTGTAACACACCCAAAAACTATGAACATGAAAACTGTTTGTTTGTAGAATAACTACACAAAAAAGGTTGGTTAAATAAAATTAATGACACTAACTAATCGTCAGGTAAAATGCTACTGTAAAAGTTTGTCACTGAGATTGGTAACTTTTCACATGGAGACTTTGGAAAATAAATCTCCAGGAACAAATAGAAATTGTTGCAGCCTTTAGGATACTGTATGTTGTAAAAAATTGTTGTAGCCTTTAGGATACTGTACATTGTAAGCAAAGTAAGATGCTAGTAATGCCAATGCAAGATTGCAATTTAATGGCATCACTACTTGACAATCTGCAACTAAGAAGCACTGTCCACAGTCATCAAAATCTCCAGTACATAAAATGTAGGGCTGTGGTTGCTTGTTTTCTTGGACAATCCTTTCAATATCTAATGTACCCTAATCATAAAAACATGTCTTTAGTATAAATTAATGCATAGTTTATTCATTACCTTAGTAAAATACAAGACTTTGTTTGAATCAGATTTACACTTTGAGTCAGGTAGCAATACAGGCATTAATAGTAAGCTCAATAATTCATTAGTACCTTTAAAATAAAATAATAAATAATTATTGCAGATATAAGAAATTCTTACTATTATTAGGAATATCCTTTAAAGCCCTCCGCAGTCGAAGTGATTGCTGTGACTCCAGAACAGCTTGTTGCAATACTTTAGGAAATAATTCCTTCCAAGATGAGAGATTTCTCAATAATTGTGTTGTCATCACATATTCTTTCTAATTCTCTAAATAACTACAGTATTACAAAGAAAGTAATTTTTCAGTTATTTTTGGCAGTTTCCTTCCATTAAAATAAAGCAATATTTACCTGTCTCTCATTCTTCAAAAATGGGTATTTCTCCAACAAAGCAGACATATGGCATGGATTTCTTAGAATATCTGAACGGTGCATACTGTAAGACACAGTCATTAATTCTTCAGCCAACTGCATATTAGGTTTGGATTTCAAATATTCTGTTAGCAATGCTTTATTATACCGAGCAAAAGATTTCTCATCTTCTCCTGCAATTAAATAAAATTTATTATTAAATTTGAGTGTAACGGGTCAGGTTCAGTTTAAAGAAATCTCTTCTGCAAAATCACACACACACAAGTCTTACAAAAATCAAACTTAAATAACATGTCCAAAGAACAAAAAGCATTATTAGCAACAAGTAACAAATGTGAGGCTAGCCTCAGGTAACCGTACGGCTCAAGACTGCCGTACGGCTATATACATGTACATCATATAAAAGCCTAATAAAAGATTACATAAATTATAAGATTACTGCCAACACACAAATTAACACTTATCAACTGTAAATATTTAACTGACTGTATTCAGCTACTAATTAACACTGTCACAACTGTACATAATATTAAATTAATGAAGTCTTTAATTACTGTACATCTAACCAAGTTCAGTCTTCCACATTGACACTCCGTAAAATGAGTAAATTACCAAAAGTATTAGGCTTCTTCAAAGCAAGAATTTGTCCAGGACTTCGAATATTACTAACTAAAAGTTATTCACATTACTTTTAAATGGCAACTTAAATAAAATTATCTGTAGATGTGCATGACCCTTCCTCACTGTCTTCAGTTTCACTCTTAGATGTTTGAAGCTTTTCTTCTCTTCTGAATTCCTTGAAACAATTAACCAGAGATTGAATTATCGCCCCCTAAAAATTGAAAATTATTTTTAAAGACAACCTACTTACAGTAGGTGTACCAACAGTTGACTTCAAAAAAGCATATTTCTGAACAATAGCATCAGCTACATTTTTGTAATCTTCAGCTGATGGATAATTGAACACAGACGATGCTATAGTTGAATAGAATTGACTCTTTCTTTTTAAAGCTTCCTCAACATCACGTCTAAAATGTTTAGGTTACGAAAATGGCTGCGGCAAAGGTATGAATCATCTTCAATTTTTTGTCTCTTGTTTCGACATTACGTCCAACTGGAGAAGCAATGTCACCAAATTCTAATTTAGGTAATGAAGGAGAGCACAAATCTTCGCTTTCATCATCTGAAAATGCTTGTAATTTTCATTTAGAGGCCTTCCCCCTAAAATCACTTCTTAATGGAGTAACTTCAGAGTCTTCAAACGTCTATACACAAAGGTAACATTAGAAAAGACAGCAAATAAAATTAGAATAATAGTAATTTGGTGGGAGTCTGGTCATTACATATATGCCATTTCAATGCTACATTTAGTTTATAGTTTAACATAGGGTGCAACATTTCTAGCAATAATGTAATAAATGTTGTCATTTTTTTATTATTCATGTTGTTAAAATTGCTCTTATTCTCATTTATAAATTCAACATACCAAAGACTAAAACTATGTTTTATTAAACAATAAAGAAAAAACAAAGATGAATTGGACAAATACCCAAATACCCGCCAATGCCACTCCCTACCGTACAATACATGATAGCACCATACCATATCATCATTTGCCTCATCAGTTAGAGCTGGTGTTCCAAGTTTAGATGTCACAACAACTTTCAATTTCTCTTTATTTTAAACTGTTTCACTCTCTCCCAGATCAACATACTCTATCCAGTCATCATCATAACATTGAAAGGTCACATCAATAGCAACGTGCTTCTAGAAGGAAAATTCCTTTCTAAACTCTCTCTTTAGGAATGGAACATCACCTTCTTCAGTGTGAGCAGGACATTTGATGACTTTGTTTCTCTCAAGAAACGACACTAAGACAGACTTCGTTACACTATAGAGACACGAGGCTATAAGGTGTGGTTATTAGGTGTGGTATTGTAGGTGTGGTTTACAAATTACAATGTCTAGATATAAGTGTGGATCTGTTTCAAGTTTGCTGCTCCCAATTTAAAGGCAGTTGTCTGTCATATTGGTGCTGTACATGGATTTGATCCTAATTTCTTCATTTGTTGTGGGATCAATGGGTGTTCCAGAACTTATACAAATTTCCACTCATTTAGGCAACATTTTTGTAGGAAACACACTGATGATCTTGAGCCTCTTGAAGTTGAAGATGCCTTACTTTATGAGGGTAGTGACAGAGCTGTTGATGAAGCAGATTATACTGGAGTTAGTGACTGGTATGTTTATTAGTAAATGTGTAGCTGTAAATTCAACTTTAGGGTAGGACACTTGCAAATCTATAGTACACCTTGTGATATGTACATGTCCATCATGCAGTGTATAAAACAAATCGCATGGTATTAAATAATTCCTTCTGTATTTTACATAAATACTACAGTGGCAATGATGCTATTGATATCAAGAATCAAGCAGCTCTTTTTTTGTAAAAGCAAAAGAAGTTTATCAAATCTCTGGGACTGCTTTAGATGGATTAATTGCTCATGTTTAAATTCTTTTCAATCAATGTCTTATGAGCTTACCAAATGCTCCATCAGGTGTTGTTCTATGTCCTTTTGAAGGGTTGGAAACTAAATATTTTCAAAATAAATACTTCAAGGAGACTTTTGGACTTATTGTGAGTCTAAATGTTAATGCTAGTGGCATTTAATTTTTGTTATATAGGAACCAGTAGAAAGAAAGTTGGGGCAAAAAATGTGCCTTACACATCATGAACGGCCTTACATGAAAGCTGTTGATGAATGCGTTTATGATATACCATTGCTTCTGTCACTTAAACAGCTTTTGTCTGATAATTTCATCCGGAATGAAGTTTGTGTACTCCCTATTATTACTTTATTTTGGTATTTTTCTATAGACTCTTACTGAACATTCAAGAAGTGATGGTTTACTTAGGGATTTTTTTGATGGTAAAAGCTTTAATATGTATGCCTTATTTTCAAGTGAGCCTCATGCTTTGCAACTAATGATTTACTATGACGAGCTTAAATTTTGCAACCCATTGGGCACCAAGACTAAAGTACACAAAATAGGTAAAAACTTCATAGACATGCTAAATTTTCAAGGGCCATTAAGAAACAAATTTATCCGGTAAATAAGAAATTTAACTGACGAAGTAGATTTATATAATTTATAGCCCTTGAAAGTTTTGTACTTTTATGATATCAATTTTGTGTTAATTAAATTATTCATACAGCTGTTTTCTATTATACACTTGCTAATATAGCTCCAAAACTTTGTTCAAAATTTAGAGCTATTCAACTTTATGCCATTGCGAAAATTGTCTATTATTCTCAAGTATGTTGCTGATATTGTTCTTAAAAAGTTTATGGAAGATTTGGAAGTTCTAGAAAAGGTAATGTACAAAATTCTGTAATCAAAAATAATGTCCCAAATTTTAGGAAGGATTGACACTTGAAAATGTATCCTTTGTAATTCGAGGTACAGTTGTAATTGCTTCTGGAGATAACTTAGGATCCACATATATTGGAGGATACAAAGCACCTTCATCAGCATTTCAAAAATTTCGGCACTGTATGACAACAGCTGATGACATAAATAAAGAAGTAATTTTAAAGTCTTAACGGAAACGATTTTTTTGTAGTTTAATTCTCATTCATTCATTCCAAGAACTCGAGACACATGATCATCACATTAGGAGCATGCAAGGACTACTCAGCTCTCATTCATCTGTAACATAAGGATTAACAAGAGATTCCTGTTTAAATTTGTCTTTATATATTCATGTAACAGAAGGACTAGCACCAGATGTTATGCATGAGTTTTGGAGGGAGTCACTCAGTATGAAGTAAAGGAGTTATTGAAGCATTTAATTGGAGAGAAAGTTATAACAGTTGATAAACTTAATGGTACAATTGAAACTTTTCCGTATTGTTACTCTGATGTTAAGGACAAACCTACTCTTATCTCAGAAACAACACTTAATTCTTCAGATCATAGTGTAAAACAAAAGGTATTATAATAATCCTAAATTATATTTTATTTAATTTATAACTCATGCAGCTGCACAAATGTGGAATTAAGTGAGATTTCTCCCTTTAATGATTGGTCACGAGATTTCAAGCAGTGATTCACATTGGCAAAATTTTTTATTACTTTGCACCATCATTGATGTACTTTTGGCACCAGTTTTAAGCTCTAATATTATGATAAGCTATCTTGCAATGTTAAAAGAAGATCATCATACCGAGTTCATAAAATTATATTTCTGTGCTATTACTCCTAAATTTCATTACATGGTAACATTATCTAGAGTGGATTGAGAGGTAAAATAATTATATGTACATAATTTAATAAAATAATTTAGATGTGGACCTTTGATTCATTTTTGGTGCATGCGTTATGAAGCAAAGCTTAACTATTTCAAGAACATTTCCCAGCACATTAAGTGTTTTAAAAACATAGCAGGGTTTTGCTAGTCACCACCAAAGACTTATGTGCCTCTACTTCAATGCAGCAAAGGGACTGGGTCTGGTAAAATCAACACAATGTGGACCAAGTACGTTGTTAACATTAACTTATAAAGTTATTGTAATGGTATAGCTCATGAAGTGTCAGTTGAAGGTGTTGCTTATTACTCAAATTTAGTGGAACTTCAAAATACAAATACAGTAACAGAGTAAGTTATTACGAATTTTAATTATAACAAACTAAATATGATGTATAAAGCTTCATGGCTTGAAGATAATGGTGTGTTGTACAAACCAGGTGGTGTTGTCGTACTTTTAATGACAACTGAGCCTTCGTTCGGTCTGATTAAGAAAATTATAGTATTACATGGATGTATTTTATCTTTTGAGTGAAGAGCAATATTGCTTACTGAGTATTTTGACCATCACTTTCATTCATATAAAGTATCTCACACTCATTCTTATATATTTTGTGAACTTTCAATACTTCATGATTTTAATGTTTTTGGTTTTTATAAGTTATCAGGTCATTCTTTTGTAAATTTAAAATATCTTATTAAGCAATATTAATTAATTGAGTCATAATATAAGTATAGCAACAGTGTCCTGTGTCAGCACCTTATGATCCAATACACACTTATAAAAGTCTCCACTGCACACTTTCTAGTGAAATGATCACACCTAAAGTGGGCATTACACACTTCATTTTTTACAGTGTAGCCTGCTGTTCACCATGGCTTTCATGGTAACACAGTAATTGTAACAGTTTGTTTATATTGTCACATGGTATGATGACAATTGGTATCTCTGAGTCATGAAAAGCGTGTCGAGTGCAAGGTGCTGGATAGATACCCAGGAAAGAAGTCTAGGAGCATCAACTGACTGTGTCCAACACTCCAATGTCTGACTATTGACAAGAGTTGGGTGTAGCGTCCTGTCTTAAACTTAATGTGACATTATTTAATCTCTTCTTTCCAAAAAATACGGTAGGGAGAGAATATCTCCAGCAAACCTCGGCTTTAACCCTAGTCAACGCGGCCTCAGTCAATACCTCAGTGGTAGTGGCCTTGACCCATGTCCTAGTGGTCAATGAGCCATTAAAGGGCCAAAAGCCTATTGTCGTAGGACTACCTAAGTGGGTGAGAAGTCCTTGAGACAGGCCTTTCCAATACATGGATGATACTGTTTTCCGAGTATCGCTTCCTCAGCCTAATGGACCCTTCTTCCATGGAACTAAGTGCATTCACAGAATAAGTCATACATATACTCACAATGGTACATCGTCATTATACATGTCATTACATTAATCTATTGTTTACCAAAAATCATACAGTACAAATCAATATAAATTTAATATGAATTAATTGACAATTTAGTTATGTCAGATAAGAATTGGTAATTGTAATTTTAAGACAACACATACAAGTTAGATGCAATAAAAAATCTTTCACAGACATGCATTGGTATCATATTGTATGTATGTGTAAATATATATGTATGTAATTTAGTTAGAGTTAAATTCAAAGCCAACTTAGATAAAAACGCTATTTCCCCATAGAGTGTATGTTAAGTAACCATGAAGAAATTCTGTCACTCAAAACGTATAAAAAGCATCAAAAGACGATATTTCTTTATGAATTAGTATCAACAAAATACAATCCAAAGCATGTGCTTCAAACAACAAAGGAAAGACAGAATGAACTAAACAGAATCTTTAGGAAAGGGTACTCCAAAATTTTCCTACAACATCTAGAAAGAGTCATTGAAGCCAACACTATTGAGCTAATGATAAGAAAGGCCCGGCTTCAGTCAGCCAATGAAGGTTCTCAACATCAGCCAGAAACCCACACTCCAACGGAAGCAGTATCAAACACGCACAGCCTAAACGACAAGAAAAAGTCCCAGCCTACAAGAGGCTGCCCCGAGACAGCAAAGGAAAATTATTCATTTTTAGAGGAAGGTGGGCACAAACCACCAAACACAAGGTGACAATAGTTCATAACTTTAGTTCACACAGTCTAACACTGATCCACCTCGACGTTCTTAACAAAGGATTATAATTTTCACAAACATGCCAATTGAACTTAAAGGCACCTTGCTTTCCTCTCCCAGTACGTTTTGTTCAGTAAGTACTTAAGAAAGATAGCAATCTCAAACAGAGAACATAACGAGACACAAGAATTGGATCAGGACAACGAAACCATGCTGCTTTACAGAGAAAAAATTAAGGAGAGCTCACCACCCTTTTTCACTGTCAATGTGGCACCAATAGAAAACCTTATATTAAGTTAGTCAAACAATTAAGAACAGCCACAAACAAGCACATGAAGAGTTTGTTTAACAAAGAACTAGAAGCAATCAACAGCTTTGAAAGAATCTAGACAAGAATCAAACAAGAATCTAGGTATAGCTGTCATGAACAACAGTGACTATGAGGACCAATGCTTACTTCATTTAATGTCAAATACTTATACTAAGGCAGACACGTTTCCAACTAGTGAAATAAAAACAAGCATAATTAACCTGCTCATAAGTTTCAAGAACAAACTCGCCCCACACAGAAAGGTATATCATTATCTACATCCAAATCAGAAGCATGTGATTCCCAGTTTTTACGGGTTGCGCAAAGTACACAGAGTTAGATAATAATGGCATACCACCCCTGAGATCAATAGTGGCACATACAGATTCTTTACTGTCTAAAACGGCCCGGCCCGATTCATCAACCATGTGCTACAGCCACTTGCCCATTCCTGCAAGGACTACCTAAAAAACTCAATGGATTAATTTCATTTTTAGAAAAGTCAACAGTACCCAATGATGTCATACTGGTGACTATGGATGTTTCAAGCCTTTATCCTCTAATACCACAGAAGAAGTGCTTAGAAAAAGTTCGAAACTAGATGCTTAAACACCAACATCTAATAATATTAAACCCTAACTTGATAGCATGCCTCCTTAACATTAACATAAATAATGATTATTTTGAATTTGGAGGCAGCATGTTCCTCCAGACTGAAGGTACTGCAATGGGAGCAACATTCTCTCCCACAATAGCCAATATATTCATTTCTGCATTCTTAAACAAGTTTCTTACATCAGTCTTTGAAAAACCTTATACAATCAAAAGATATACTGATGATATTTTGATTCTATGGCCAAAACATCAAAATCTAAACTTATGCAATTAATTGAACTCCTTTCATACGAATATAAATTTCACAATGTCACAGTCGAACACAACTATAGATCTCTTAGATGTTACTAATTATAAAGGAGAAGACTTCAAAAGTTCAAGAAATTGAATGTAAAAACATATCAGAAAGTTAGTAATTTATACCAATACCTCAATTTCACTTCAAACCACCCAAAATCAATCTTCAAAGGCATTATAACTGGAGAACTGGTAAGGTATGCTCGCACAAACTAAACGGTAGAAGAGTACAAAAAGCAAGTGGAAAGATTCACAGAACGTCTATTGAACCAAAAATACCCCATTTGTTTTATATTGGAAGCTATCAAGAAAGTTAATTATAAGAAAAGCTCAAACACAAGACAAGCATCACCATCAGACAAGTGCTCCAAAGGCCAATATCGCAGTGAAACCCACCTCCGAACTTTATTAAAATAAAACGAACTATTCTTGAAGAATTTTTGCACTACAAGTTAACACGATGCCACAGAGAGCCACGCTTTATTAGTCTTAAAAGCAACATACTAAAAGACATACTGGTTCACACCAAGTGTAAGTTATTAGCCTCAGATCTGGAAAAATTAATAGAGATGATCAGCGTAGCACCACAACACAAAACCAGAAAATACCCAAATATTAGGCACCAAAAAACCACTTATGCAACAATTCAAGATATCTGTCTTTCATCTTCAGACTTATGAAATTCTTAAAAACCAAAACTGACATCAGGCAGAACATCAATACAATTAAGAACTTCATCACATGCATCACAATTTAGTCGACAAAGAATTAGCTAAAATCCCTTATGAAACAAAGTGCAATTTTTCTCCCAATGACTAGAAGGTCTTAAAGAGCTTACAAAACATGAAAATCACAGTCAAACCAGTGGACAAAAATCTCGGAGTGATTGTGCTAAAGTCAGACAACTACGAAAAGAAATGCATGAAACATTTATCCACCGACACTTATATAAGAGTAAAGAATTTTCCAACAATCTCACAAATAAGAAAAATAGTAAACACTTTTATGAACTTCAAAGATCAGTAGCAATAAATAAACAATTATACCAATATCATAACCTGAAGCCTTTTCACCCAACACCAACACCTCAATTCTATGGATTACCCAAAGTTCACAAAGTTCTACACAAAGATTGTCTCCCTCCAATTAGACCCATCATTTCTCATTGTAACTCGTTGCTGTCCAGAACAGCAAGGTTCCTAGACCACGTGCTACAGCCACTGGCTCAATACCATACAGATTATTTTTAAAATTCTACACAGTTAACACTAGAGTTGAACAACTTCCAATTCACAGATGAAACAACATTAGTCATATCAGACGTATTAAGTCTCTACCCGTCTATACCACAGCAGGAATGCTTAAATATAATTTATAAAGAAATGGTAGAGCACACAGAACTGCTAATTCAAGATCTAAACTTAGTGATGCATCTCCTCCAAATAAAATATTAATCATAACATTTTCGCATTCTCGAACATGACCTTCAGAAGTATGGGACGGCATTGGTAACATCTTTCCCACCATGTTTAGCTAACATCTTTATGTCCGTACTACTAAAAAACTTATGACTTGGCCTTAACAGCAGAGTTTAAGTAAGTTTGTAGAATGTCTCAAAAATTTTCTTCAAAGCATTAAATTCACAGAAAACCATTCCGATACAAGTAGTCAACTTCTTAGACATCTCTATTTGTAACAATGAAGTCTTTAAAGAAACTAAAAAATTAAAAGGGACTACGTACCAAAAGCAAAACAACTTATTCCCCTTACTAATCACGCAATAGAAATTTTTAAAGGTCTCATTATTGGTCAAGCTACTAGATATAATAGAACAAATTCAACTGTAGCAAATTACGAACAATAAATAAATCTTTTTAAAGAACGACTAATGAACAGAAAATATTCGTGAAAACTAATTCAGAAACAGCTAAAAAAAGTGAAATATACTCAAAGGGAACAACTCATCACACACTAGTAACTCCAATCACTCAACCACCAACACGCCCAATACTCAAATACAATAGACCTCCAAACCTTCGCCAACTCAAACGTCTGATACTAAATAATTTTCTGCTTCATAAAGTAGATAGATTTACAGATCATCCACTCTTTATAACCTTAAGAAACAGTACAATAAAGGATGCACTAGTTAAAAAAAGGCATGAATCAAATAAAAGGCAATCAATGAAAATAATTGAAGAGATACAAATCACAGAATAGTGGGCACAATTTGAAGTGAAGCTACCTATAATTCAGAACAACACATCACCATACAGATGCAACCTACCTAAATGTGCCACATGCCAGCACTACAAAGTTATTTACTAGTAAAACAACGAAACAGCAATTTAGAATCAGATATCAGTTTTCGTGTGCATCAAAGAACGTTCTATATCTTATCTCCTGTTGCAGGTGCAAGAAACAATACGTAACTCAAACTACCAAATCTTTGAGAGACAGAATTAAGCAACATAGGTCAAGCATTACAACAAAACAACACAGATCTATTAATCAGCACTTCTATTTAGAAAATCATGAATTAGAGCAACTGAAGCACCAGACTATAGATAGAGCAGAAGACAATAATTCGGAATCACTCAACACTATGGAACGATACTGGATAGCAACACTCAAAACGTTACAACCTATAGCTTTAAATGCTCAGGTCCTTTAATAGTACTGGGTACATACAGGTAAATGTTAATCGTACTATTAAAAAGTACATGTACAAGAACTAGCTTTAACCTGACATTAACTATGATACATGTACCTTCATCTTAACAAATAGTATTAGTAATACTTCCTGAATGGGGCAAAGTAGGGTCCCCACCCCTGTGGGTTCTCTCTCGATCTCTCTCTCTCTCTATGTTCTGAACACATGCATCTAGTCTTAGAATAAGTAGAACAATCCATGCAATATACATGTACATATGTAATTTGTTTTTAAGTGAACCCAATTAATTTAGTAGTAATTAATTACATATTCATTAAAGCACATGTTTACATTACAAAATGGCAACCTCAATTGTATTGAATGCTCGTAAGCCCCAATTGTAACTCTATCTGTGTATACAATTAAAACAAAGATCTAAGTATAGCCTATAACGAATTGTAAACAATTAACATACACTTGAGTTAGCATTACAAGAAACATACAGACTACTCTATTAAATAGCCAAATGTCTAGCTTGGTGTTGCACATATAAGTGTATGCATACATTCTGTTGTCAAGTAACACAAATAGGTATAACATTTACGTTAATGTCTGCTACTGCTCCCCATCTAACCCAATAAATACATCTATTAAAAATAGGTTAGAGGTGGTGAAAGTTGGGCCCATAAAAACGTTTGAAACCACCACTTCCAGTTCTTAAGGCCGGACTGCCTCGCCTCTTCCTTACCAACTACTGCTATTGCGTGCTTTTACATAAACCTATGGTGGTCTCATGGTTCTGGTGGTGGGTGTCCGCCTGGAGTTACTTCGTGTTTACTGGTGTGTTGGTTTTCTTCCTTCACTGCAAAAGAGAAGGGAAGAGCTAGATACCAGGGTGCCAAACCTCTACTGTCGTTGTGACCCACTCTCTGCTTTAAGATAGATCTGGTTAGAGGGTTGGAACAACTGTTGGGTGTAGTGTCCTTGAGGTATAATGATCTATCCTGGCAGAGCTAAGCTTAGTTCTATCTAATATCTCTCTCTGTTCTGTTTGAGCATACATGTGAGTGTTACCCTTTAAAGTCCAGCCAAACAAACCATGCATGTCAATATAAAATTAATTCATTAGGTGACAAACAAAACCCAGCCCCGATTAGTAATAAATAAATAATATTCTGTGCACATGGTCTAAATTTCTTGAACACTGATCATTTCTAACAGGGCAAAGTGAGTACCAACTATAATGGAAACTGGCAGGGGTAAGCCTAATCTTGCCATTAAAAGGACACAACCTGTACACTTCATTATATACAATGAACATGTTTATCCAATAGAAACATAGGGTTCATAGCCTCATGTTTACCACAAAACCATTCACACACACACTGGTTATTGTTGCACCCTTCGCTCTTCCCCACTACAGTACAATGCTGCAGGAGTCTGTTTAGTAACACACACATAATTGTAGAAGCCATATTGGTAACTACATCTTTTTAAGGCTCGCAGGGTGGTGAGAGTTTCGCCATTGAAAACATTGTAACCCCCAGTTCCAGTTCCCAAGGCTGGATTGCCTAGCCTGCTGTTCACCATGGCTTTCATGCTAACACAGTAACTGTTAAAGTTTGTTTATATCCCAACTTTGCTTGCTGTACCCTCAACTTTCATGGTCTTTCGATGATTCAACTGCCTTTTCTTTGTTCTTTTTAAGTTGTAAAGTAATAATAATAATAATAATATATTATCACATGGTATGATGACAATTGGTGTCTCTGAGTCATAAACAGAGGGTTGAGGGCAGGATGCAAAGAAGACAGCCGGGAAAGAATTCTAGGCTAGTAGGCAGACTAGGAGCATCAACCGACTGTGGCCAACACACAGATGTCTGACTATCGACAAGAGTTGGGCGTAGTGTCCTCTCTTAAACTTAATGTCACGTTATTTAATCTATCTCTCTCTTTCCTGTCTGAACATATGTTAAATGTAAGTGTCGCTCTTTCAAATAAGCTCCCTATTGGTTTCCTACCGGTACATGTAGTTAAGCAAACGATGCATGTCAATACATATATAATTCATTGGGTGACGGACCAAAGCCCAGCCATAATTGGTAATAAACAAATAGCACTCAGACAACATCGTCCAAAACTTCTTAAACACTAATCTCTAAGTAGCTGAACTAAGTACCAGGAAGTGTAATGGAAACTAGCAGTGGTAACTCAATCTCACTATTGAGAAAGCACACACCCTATACCCTCCAATTTAAACAATGTACACATACATGTGTATCTTTTTTACACGTAGTTCATCACCTTGTGGTTATCACTAACAAAGTCATACACACACACACTGTTATCACACCCTCCTCTCTCTTCCCCACCACTGTAGCACTTGTACAATGCTGCATTAATCTATTTAATATTGACACACACATACTTGTACAAGCCATTTTGCTAACAATAGCTTATTAAGCCAGGCAACGTGGTGAGAGTTTGGCCATTAGAAACGATTCAACCCCCAGTTCCAGTTCTCACGACTGGACTGCCTAGCCTGCTGTTCACCATGGCTTTCATGCTAACACAGTAATTGTAAAAGTCTGCTTATATTGTCACATGGTATGACGACAATTGGTGTCTCTGACTCATGAAAAGCAGGTCGAGGACAAGGTGCTAGGTAGATTGCCAGGAAAGAAGACTAGGTGGGTAGGCAGACTAGGAGCTTCAACCAACTGTGGCAAAAACTCTGATCGACAAGAGTTGGACGTAGTGCTCTCTCTTAAACCTAATTGTTGCTTTATTTAATCTGTGTTCTGAGCAAATGCTACCTAGTTGTAAAAGGAGTAGAAAGATCCATACAGAATATATCTAATTTGTTTTCAAGTTAACCCAATTAATTTAATAGAAATTAATCACTTATTCATAAAAACCCAATTAAGTTAATAGCAATAATTACATATTCATTAAAGCACATGTTTACACCAACCTCAAGTGTGCTGAACAGTGGTAAGCCCCAATCATAAGTAACTCCATTTCACCTATAACCAATTGTAACAAGTCAAAAAATAATTCTATTAAATTAGAAACAGTTGGGTTGTCAAAAAAATAAAGAAACAAGGGGGTTGAGTTCAACCATGATAATAATTAATTGTTCCATTAATAATAATAAACTTTAATTTGAGCTAGAGCAAACTGAAACTAAACTAAAACTAAAAGAATGAGCTATACTAAACTATAACTTAAAAAGAAATAGGTTGTTAACCAAAACTAAAATAAAAATGGATTGCCAAGACTAAACTAAAACTAGAGAGATTCCAATCCTCAAACTAAAACTAAAACTAAATTTTATTTTTCCACTTTACCAAAACTAATACTAAAACTATAACTAATTACTTCACTAAACCGACACTAATTACAACACCATCTCAGAGCTCTAAGTCAATGGAGTATGATCCCTCGGAACCAATTCTCACGTTTGTCATTGAGCTAGAGTTAGATCAGAACACTCTCTTTGAGTGGCAGAAACACACAGGAGACAAGCTGTACCCCATTGTCAGAAAATATTGGATTTTATCACCCTTTGTGCACGAGCTGCTTAGACCTCTAACCTAGAATCAAAGAAGCCTAATGTTCAAGCTAACAAAAAGACAGGTACTGGACCTATTACGACTCACACCACTATTACTGATGTAATTAACTGTCTGGCCTGTAAATCTGTGAGTCACTCATTGTATACATATACCAAGTTTAAATCTTTTGATTGTGACTAAATGATATCAGTACTAAAATCTAATTAATGTATGAACTGTTTTAGACCCGGTCATGTAACATACAACTGCAACTCTGTTCATTGCTGTGTAAGCATTGCCAAAAACCCAATCATACACTGATTCACCAAGTTGTAATGCCACCCCTCAGTCAAAAGCATCTGGGGCACCCATCACTACTCACACAGCCTTGGACCTTAAATCTAATGCATTTTCTGATGACATGTATTGTAAGAGTACATGGTCATAATGGCTCACACATAGAAGCACATGCTCTGTTAGATTGTGCCGCTTCAGCATCATTTATCTCAAAGAAGATAACCACTGTGCTAAGCCTAAAGTGCACAAAACAGAATGAGGCGTTGCTGGATTCACCAGACGGTCAACTCAGCAACCAATTACTTCATTTGCCATTTTCCCCATCTCTTCCAATCACAAGAAGTTTAATGTCACAGCAATAATAGTCCCTCATGTAACATGTGATAAGTACTTTTGGTACAACACCTAACGATAGTTTCTCAACAATATTCAATGAATTGACTTTATTATACACAAAAGAACCAACTCACAGACTTGCACAAGTCAATATATAGTGTAACAAAAGGATATTCTAGAATCATAGTGAATGTGCATGCATGGAACAGTCTAGAATGTGATGCATAGTGCTTGCATGATACAGAACATGTAAGTGTCACTAATTAAGATAACCAATAATAAATCATTAACACTATTATTAAGCAACTACATGTACATACATTACAACTGCACTAGTTACATTTAAGTAGTTTCAGTGTATGTCTTCCACAACATGTGACTTACCTTCAGCTCCTATTCCCCTTAACAAAACTTGGTTACATTTAAATGACTTGTCTTTAGCTGACCCTCAATAAGAGCAGCCTGGTAGAGTTGATATTCTGTTGGGCATAGAGATACATGTACAAGTTAAAGCATCATCGCTGGAAGGAAGGACCTCTGGGTCTCCATAGTCTTTCAGACAGAGCTAGGCTTGGTAGTTTGGTAGTGATTTTGATAAAAATGATTCTCATGCACCTGTTGTGACTCATCATGCATCTGTCCAATCAGGTAATGATCTATTACACAAATTGTGCAAAACTGAAGAGAGTCGAGCTACAATGACTCCTATGTCTACTGATGAGTGCCTTTACTTGCACTACTTTCGTACCCAGCATTATTTTTCTGAAGATGGCAGATTTGTAGTACCTTGCCTATTAAGAAGGAAGCCAAACCTATATGTGAATCATGTTCAGCAGCTGTGAGAAGATTTCTGAGCATGGACATTCTCTCAATACTAAGAGACAATTTCAGGAGTTGCCAGAGTATTTTGAGAGTGATCATGCAGAGCTAGTTTATGAAGCTGATTTCAACAAACCTCCTAATCAGGTGTTGTACCTCCCTATGCACAGTGTGTGTAAGGAACCAGTACTACCACAAGCTATATTCGACGCTTCAGCTAAATCTTTCACTGGAGTTTCACTAAATGACGCATTGTTGGTTGGACTCCTCCATTCATTGATGTACTGCTGCAATTTTGCTCACATCATGTAGCTTTAGTTGCAGATGTTAGTTGAATGTACAGAGCAGTAAGATTCACAGACACAGATCGAGATTACAACAGGTTTGCATGGAGAAAGAGTCCTAAGGACCCCTGAAAGACTACAGAATGACACGTGTGACTTTAGGAGTGTCTGTGTCATCATTTATAGCTAATTTGTGTGTCAAGCCAAATGCTGTTAATCATGCTTTCATTCATCCACATGCCTCACAGTTTCTTGAAATTCCTACGTGGATGAGGCATTTACTGGAGCAGACTCAATGGAGAAACCGATAGAACTCAAGAGGGAAGTACTAGATCTCTTTTCACAAGCAGGGTTTTTACTCCGCAAGTGGAATTCGAGTGACAAAGAAGCACTTAAACATATTCCCAGAGAGCTTCATGACTCTGTGTCTACTCTAGGTATAACTGATCCTAAGATGTATACTAAAGCACTGTGTGTAGAATGGAGCACATCTGCTCATTGTTTTGATTGACTACTAAGAACTGTCTGCCCTTGCGGTCATCACTGAATGATCTCTAGTTTCTGAGTTAGCTAAGACATTTGATACCTTAGGTTGGTTTGCACCAACAATAATAAAAGCCAAGATGCTGTTTCAACGGCTGTAGGAGCTTAAGATTGAGTGGGATGAGATGGTGCCATCTCCAATACTTGAAATCTCATTGAGATGAAAAGATAAGCTTCACTTCCTATCTAATGTACCCATTCCTCGCTATTACTTTAGTAAGAAATGTCACATCACATCTGTTCAAGTACATGGAGGTAACTTTCATGTGGCCTTACTTACCTCCAAGAACAAAGTAGCTCCAATCAAACAACTCACTATCCCTAGATTGGAACTTTGTGCAGCACAGCTGCTAGCTGAATTATTCGGTCATGTGAGGTAAGTGCTACAACTCAGTCTGAGGGATACCTTTTGCTGGACAAATAGCACCATTGTGCTTAACTGGCTGCTGGGTAATCCGAAGAGATTCAAAACCCATGTGTGCAACAGAGTATCTTACATTGTCGAAGCTATTTCTAGGTTTCATATAGATGGAGCAGACAAACGAGCAGATTGTGCCTCAAAAGGAATGCTTCCATTTAAATTTCTTGACCACGAGTTATGGTTTAAGGACCCACCTGGTTGAACAAGAGGGGAAACATTGGCTTCATTCCAAGGACTTGCCACCAAATCAGTATGAGGAAGAATGTACTGAAATATGTCTTCATACCTCAGTACACATCAAGACTCATGTAATACTTGTCAATCGTTACTCCAATTTTAATCAATTGAAGAGGATTATTGCATGGATTCTCTGATATGTTCAAAATTCACTTACCAGAAGAGGAAATGAGAAATTCTCTTTGCACATATCAACTCAGGAGTTGTCAATGGCTGAGAACTAGTGGTTGTCATTCTCTCATGAGATATTTGGTGAAGAGATAATCACTTTAAGGGCAAGGAGAAATTCCCCGCTCTAGTAGGTCACTACCACTACATCCATTCATTGATGATTACTGAGAGTGGGTGATAGTGCTAAGAATGCAAGATTGCCATTTGATAATCGACATTCTGTGATACTTCATAGAAAAAGTCCACTGGTACATCTTATTATAATGACTGAACCCATCCAACTCCTTCATGCTAGACCCACATTACTCATGGCACAACTTTCGACTCATTATTACATATTTGGTTGTCATCAGATTATTCATTCAATCACTCGAACTTGTCTCATCTGTCGCTGTGTATCAGCTAAACCCAAACCACCAATGTTAGGTCAATTACCAACTGCACATGTGTCACCTGATATTGTATTTGATAAGGTTGGAATTGACTATGCTGGATAAATCAGTGTCAAGTATGGATATGTACATAAACTTACTATAGTCAAGGCTTATGTTTGCTTCTGTATATACTGTCAGTAAAGGCTGTTCATTTGGATCCAGTCTCAGATCTGACCACTGAAGTATTTTTTGTCACCTTACAACGATTCATCACAACGTGGGAAACCATCTGTCATTTGGAATGACCATCAAACTAATTTTGTTGGTGCTGCCACCGAATTGAAGGACTTATTTTGTTTCTTAAACCAACATTATAGTCAGAAACTCATCACAGTTCTGCTCTAATCAGAACATACAATGGGACTTCATCACAGAGAGAGACACTTCGGAAGCTTGTAAGAAGGAACTGTTAAGAGTTTTCAATCCCATGTCGAGAAGGTCACTACAAACATCACACTTACCTTGAAGAGCTGACTACCATCTTGACACAGATAGAGGCTTGCCTCAATAGTGGACCACTTACTCGTATTAATTGTATAATGATGATGGCATAGAAGCCCTAACACCAGGACATTCTGTGATAGGGAGGCCCTAGAAGCCCTACTATTCTATTGATCTGAGTTGACCATTCACACTGCAGAAGCGTAGGCATTTACGTCAATCCATACTAAACCACTTTTGGAAACAATGGTCAGGAGAGTATATCAGTTTCTTGCACAATGGAATAAGTGTACCAGAAATATTAAGGTCGATGACGTGGTAATTGTCAAGGAAGATGGGTCTATGACCTATTCAGTGAGCAATGGCAAGAATCATTGAAGTCCACCATGGACAAGATGGAGTAGTATGCATTGTAACAATCAAGATGTCTAATGGCACCTACAATAGGCCAGTCACTAAAGTAGCCATACTAATTCCTACAAATGATCAAACAAACAATCATGTAATAATACATTTATTTATGACACATTCTTTTCTCATTTAATTAAGTTTTGTAAGACTGTCGGTCTTGGCTGGCCGTATGTTAAAATTGATAATTAGTTATTCATTGTCATCAATTGTAATAATACACACATTCTTTAATACGAATTTTTTCTGGTGAAACAAGCATAATGAACTTTGCCTTGGCAGCCATAGCAGCTTAGGCTATCTCTTTCTGTCCTACAGCATCATGACGGCAGCCATTTCAACTTACCAGAATTGTTTTTTAACATCAAATAGTTTCATTAAGTATTATTTTTCTCAATGATTAAGTTTATTTAAATGCTGAGCCTCCTACTCAATTGACCTGGCAAACTAGGTTGGTAGTTGCTCATTAGTCAGCTTTCTATCCTGTTCTGTCTACAGTATCTATGTTCCAAGTAAGTGGAATAGGTCGATCGTCCAATTCCTGACTTTGTGACTATGCTTTGTTAATAAAATGATATTGATATTGATTGGCCTGTTTTTTGGAACAGGAATGTCGTCTTCCTTTGTAGTAAGAAAATATTGAAGCTTCTTTAACAGGATTTCCTAATCCTTATTGTGCTGGCAACAGTATGCTTTCCAGATCTCTCCTTTAAACTTGACTGTCTGTTATAGTCATCCAATAAAGTATCATTTCCACCAACAAACTTAGCAGCATGCTGTATGGCTTGGAGTTTGTTATAGCCAATAGTGGCCTTACAGCCTCATTACATATTCTATTCATGTGTTCCATATACATCTTGCAAGGAATGTTGTGTCCCAGTTGAATGTGAGTTTTAATAGTACAAAAACATAATAGTTGATATCCTTGTCTTTGCAACAAAAAGAAATGGTAGTGTACAAGTAAATAAGTTGTTGCAGTCCTGTAATTCGTATGTCTTCTTACCTTAAACATAACCATCAGATACCTCCAGCAACATAATAACCGTTCTTTACACATTCTCTTATGCAATCACTTTACTTTGTGTACAACATTCTATTGAGACGAAACTTTTACTGCATAATTCTTGATATTACCATCATCAATGTGATTTTCTAAACTGTGGTAGGCAAAAATGTTTATGTATAGCAAAGCAAACTCCTTTCCTACTTTATTGAACACATCCTTTTGCTCATCACTGTCTTCTGACAACAAACTGTTATGCAACAATGAAAAGACTGGCATATCATTATGATGGTTCATTTACCAATGGTTCAGTGCAGAAGCTACAACAGAGCACTCAACAAGACAGGTGAAAAATTTTTGACTGGCATAAAAATTAAATAATATCAGCAGCTATTGCTGAAATCCTACTATGGTGTTTATTCCTTAGCTTACTTTAAGAAAATTTTGCTTAGCTTTTGTCACAAAATTGAATCCTTTTTCTCTTGTCAATAGACTGGCATGATTCTTCCTACCCTCTTTAGCATTTTCAACCCTTTTTCTGGTAAGTTGGTCACCACGAAATCATATTTCATGAATTGCATCATCAATCACTTCATTCCGTGTTCAACAGTTTCTGTATGACAATACATATATTTGTTGAGGTTTTACAAAATCTCAATCATGTCTTCTAACACATTAAAAATGGTACCTAATGGTTCCTAAAAACAACTTATACATGTAAGTGCCAATTATAAATATTATAATCAATTATTATTGACTTTACATAGTAGTGAAAGTAACTGTAATTGATTTTACTGCCATGTCATTTTAGTATGTGTGTAATGCGATCAGTAGTGGCACAATCAAAAGATCTGAAAAAGTTTGGTAACTCCTTTATAGGATACTTTAAATTGATGAAGATAGATAAGTTAGATAATAGGGAAATATCATCTGACAGTTTCTATCAAGTCAGTGACTTTAACTTCACACAGTTCATTGTAGTGACAGGCAGTATCGGTTCCAATGTATCCAGTTCCACAGTTGCTGTTTTTGATTTGCTAGTACTGAATCCTAATGTAATACCAACCAAGGTTTCAGTTCCAGAATAAACAGTCAATAAATCTTGATTAACCATTATAACTTGTACTAATCATAAATAATCAGCTAATTATTCTTCATAAGTACTGAATCATAATTAATTAAAAATAGCTACATTGAGGTTGCTATTCCATGCTAGATACTACATGTACTTGGAACAATACTCGGTACCATTAATACTCTCAGTTGACGTTCTCGGTATGAAATTAAAATGGGAAAATCTGGTACCACCTATCACTACTTCCTTGTAATGAAGTGGATTGGGAACCTCAGATGCTCCAGAAAGATCAATGCAATCACATACTGCATAGCACTGAACGAAGTGTAATGCTATTGCTTTTTTGTTAAAGGGTAACTAAGATTTTTTTTGATTTTTCAATAATCAAATCACAGTATCTATACTACAAATGAACAACAGTTATGCACTTATTGCCATCAAAAAGTCTTTCACTTGCAAGAAAATGC
>NW_003546347.1:70207-72483 GCF_000090795.2 Amphimedon queenslandica | reverse complement strand
TCACAAATTGCACTCCCCCGCATTGTTGCTGAAACAGGAAGAAGATGGCTGCCAACAAAAAAGATGAAATGTAAAGAGCATTTTCTTGCAAGTGAAAGACTTTTTGATGGAAATAAGTGCATAACTGTTGTTCATTTGTTGTATAGATACTGTGATTTGATTATTGAAAAATCAAAAAAAATAATCTTAGTTACCCTTTAACTCTCATTCACCTTGGATTTATTGTAATGTCAATATTTGTACAATCTTAAATCCATTTCAGGGAAATTTATTGCAAATAATTACAAAACTAAACAGTATACCACAATAATCTATATCTACTAATTCCTTGGATTATTTGATATATGAGAAAATTTAGGTGGATTGCAATTGGATGCTCTAAAACAGCAAACTGCTTCATTAATCTTATCTTCCATAGTAATCACATTACAGTCACTTTCTGAGCAAGTTTCTTATGTAGTGCAGGATTTATTTTACGTTTAAATATGTAAGTAGCTTACATTGTTTGGGAGAGTATCAACACTTTGTATATGTAGATCAATAACTTATTGTTTGTTATCACTGCCATTATCACATAACTAAAAAAATAAGAATATTAAACAATGAAATGTCATTTAGAAAGCACTTCTAACAGTAGTTGCATGTTGCTACTGTTTATCTGCAAATGATGCCACCCTGTAAAGCGTATTAGATTGTAAATTACTTGATCTGGCATTAGTGTGTGTGATAACAGACTTGCTTGCCAAATCTTTAAAGCCATCATCTTGACCAAGTGAAGTTATAAAAGTGTAAATTGCATTGCTCATGCATAAAGATAGTTGCTTGGATCTCATATAAACGACATACCACTAAGTACAGTATCACATAACTGAAAAATTTTGCTCAATTATCACCATTGTTCCAAAGTGCCAAGCATACATTTATAACTGACAGCTTTATGTAGAAGGGACATACAGCAATAAAAATAGTATGACAACATGGAAACAGTAATACAAATTACTTGCACACAATTTGATCTAAAAAAAGAGACACACTATTCAGATTGATATTATGTGGGCTAGGTAGTCATTATTTACAATGCATGAATGGTAATAGTATCTTTTAGGGGGCGTCGCTGCCCTCTAAAATTGGTGGTGCTATAGATGGAAAAAGATACTTTTTGTGTGCAAAGTGGGTAAAAAATTTTTTTGCATTATCTAATTGATTATTTATAATTAATTGATTTATTAATAATTTCCCCAAATGTATGCATACGGCGTCATTTCCAGCAATAAATTCTTCATTTATCAACTGTATTTCTATATTATCTGTTAGTGGTTAGTACGTGTAAAGAAGTAAGCAGTGATTCAGTCTTTCCTGGTTCATAGCTCTATTCAGCCATGTTTCTGTACGACAAAAAGCTGAGCAGGACTGCTCACTGACAGCATTTGTAGCTGGTGCTAGGAGTATCATTTTCTAAACAATAACAGCTAGAGAAATTAAGGACCTTTGTGGCTTTGTTAGCTTCCACACAAATTGCTTCGAGTCAAGGAAAGTAGCTGGCTGAATCACGCTGTCATTTGGCTCTTGATGGAAGATGGCTGACAATGTGTGTAAATTGCTAACAGTTTTTCACCAATCTCAGTCAGTATAAAATTGAAAAACTGACTCTTAAGTCATTTTTATTGAGAAGAGACTCTAACTGCTGTAGGAAATGGTACCCTGGTTGGTCATATTGCAAGTTATGACATCAAGTAAAGCATTAAAATATGTAGAAATGTATATGGACATCGGTGAGCTGAAAAACTAAGGTTATAGGTTTCTCCATCATCATACTTTCCCCATGTTTAACATTTTCGTGGAAAAATTGATTCGTTAATTCTAGTGTTGTTTTAGTTAACTAAAACTAAATCTAACAATACTTTTAGTTGAGCCTTGTTGACTTTTAGTTAACTAACTATAACTAACTAAAACAATGTTTACACAAATTTAACTAACTATAAACTAACTAAAAATTTTTTTACCCCTTCATAACTAACTATGAACTAACTATACTTAACTTTAATGCTTCAAAACTAACTATAACAAATAATATTGGTAGAAATAGAACTAAAACACTGATCTATGTGATAGTAAGATAGTGCCTCTTGCTCAGGCTTGTTGCAAAAATAACAACTGTCCTCATCAGCATGTCACATGCATGTCAGGTATACATTATACATGTGCTAGTCTCAGTGGTCTGGTAGACTGGTACAGCAATATAATATAGCACCTGGATAAAAATGGCTATGATTGTG
>NW_003546347.1:54778-68304 GCF_000090795.2 Amphimedon queenslandica | reverse complement strand
AGATGCTTACATGCAGTTAAAATCGAATAAAAGTGATGATGACCCTCTCATATTTTGGACTCAAAACTCCCACTTATATCCCAAAATGTCACTTATAGCTCAAGAGGTACTGTCAATTCCAGCATCATCCACTGTTGTTGAAAGAGTGTTTTCTGTTGCTGGTTATTGCTCATCAGGCAGAAGGAACAGATTAAGTGGAGCAACACTAGAACCTGAGATACTTTTAAAGACTAACAAGCAATTTCTATAGCCGTTCAAGCGATTTAACTAAAATAACTAACTAAATTTGTTAAAACTAATACTAACTATGAGCATGCAAAGATTTAGTTAACTAACTACAAACTAACTAAATTTTTTTTGATTAAAAAAAACTAACTAAAACTAACTAAAACTCTTGATAGAAGGGAAAAACTAAACTATAAACTAACTAATTTAATTAAAAAGACAAAAAACTAATAGTAACTAAACTAAAATTAAATTTTGTAACTGAAACAACACTAGTTAATTCCTAGTTTCTTCGCTTTGGTAGCCAAATTATGTCAAACTGC
The DNA here is from genome assembly GCF_000090795.2 of Amphimedon queenslandica. Lineage (NCBI taxonomy): Eukaryota > Metazoa > Porifera > Demospongiae > Haplosclerida > Niphatidae > Amphimedon > Amphimedon queenslandica. The sequence continues at coordinate 67,756 of NW_003546347.1, read as the reverse complement.
TTATCTGCTCTCATAACTTTTAGAGTCATAACACATGACTGGCCTTCAGATGCTGACATAATTGTGTGCTGGGGAGTTTTATGTAAGTTATCATTATGCTAAAATAGGAGAAGACCAAGGGAAGTGCCAAAGAAATAATTAAATGTTTCCTTTCAGTGTCTAACTCCAATAATTCGAGACTTATGCTCTCATTACAAATTGTCTGAGCCAGACACTTATCCCATGTCTCAAGCAAAGGTAACCAATTGTTATATAAAGTTTGGCTGCGGCAGTCCATTGTGTAACTCAGAACCTTAGTATATCTGGGCCAGGCCTTTTTTGGTTTATTCAAAAAGTGTCTAGTGTGGGTCAGTACTTCAGCTGCTTCAATATCTCATTAGTTTTGTCGAGAGCATCAGACATTATTATTTGCTTACCAGTATCACGTACTAGAGGCTCCTCCTTTTGGACTAAAGTTGCGACACCACTTAGTGCCCCAATTATATTGCTAGAATCATCAAGCATTGTGCACGACAGTTTTATTAGATCAATTCTCAACAAAGTAAAACATATTTCAATGTGGAGAAAAGTGTAGCTGCAGTGACTCCATATAAACCAACCAAATCTTCCATAACAGCCAATGATGTGCTGTTATCCCTTGTAGACATATATACTGCACACAATTAGAGAGTCAGTAAATCCATCTGCATAGTACATAGTGAGTGGCAGACTCAGATGTTTTATGAAGAATGGGCCATCAGACATAAAATTTCATTTTGGCAGGCTCTGTTTCACTTAAGAAATTAAATGAGAAGTGACCCTCATGGCTGCTCTCACTTCTAAGTGCCAAACTTTGTCAAGCAAGGAAACTAATTGACTAAACTATTACAAACAAATTTTTACAATAACTGTGTCTTTCGTTAAATTTTTAATAAAATATTTTTGAGAGGCAAAGATATCTACACATTGCTAAAGAACAAGGCAGATTTTAACAGCTATAAGGCAATCAGTATCCCCTGCTTTCAAAATCCAGCAGTGGCATATTTCCAGTTTGTGTTACCTCCACTGACAAAAGAAGTTTCAGACTCTTGATGACTTAAGCTTTTGAGTTTTAGCCGTTTTCATACAATACTAGCAAAATACCCTGTTTTTGACTCATTATAGTGAAGCAAGAAAAACTGCTTGAGCTTTGAGAAAAATAATTAAGACCTCCAAATGTTCCTTCATAAAAATTATTATCACCAGATGGTTGATTCTGCAACTAAAGTTACCTCTACCTCTAAAGTTCCACTAGTAGCATAAACCTAGTCAGGGGGGCCGACCATTGCAACGAGGAGGGTCAGGAACAATCCAACACCCGTTTTTGCAGCACTGTAAATTCTTGCAGTAGACAGGAAGTGATACATGACCATAATAAAACTAGTAATAAAAAGAATGAGTCCATTCAAAAAGCAGCTTCAATGTTTGGCTTGACATTTGACTGAAAAGACTAACAGGAAATTACCATTTCTTACTTCATTTCTGGGAATGATACAATAATGGTTCTCCCTCAAGGAATTGGTAAGACTTTGTGCTACCAACTGCTGCCACTGGTGTTTCACTTGATGAATGATGACGAAAAAGGAAAATCTATTGTTATACTTGTCAGTGCCCTTATTAAAGACCAAGTAAGTCAGCAAAGTGCTTTTATTAGTAACACAGTAGCGTTACTAAGTATGATTCACCAAAGTCAAAATGGCTGCCACAACTTTTCCAGCCTTGCTACATTGGGAAGACGAGCTCTTATGCTTACTAAACTTCTTAGAGAACCTTTTCTTGACCAAAGGACTCCAATGGTACCACTAGCGTGGCTCTAGACCTTTTCTGGGAGAAAAAAAAATCTGCAAACCGGCCGCTTTGTTCAGCCACCTTTTTTCATCATCATCATCATCATCATATCCTGTCAATCCAGTGTCAGTTGATATATCAATCTTGCCATGTGATGGAAGGCTAATTAATACACCATTCTACTCCAACAGGGTATGAGCAGGTCCTTGTCCCCTAGAATCATTCTCCAAGGAAGAAGTGATACTGTGACTGTTAGATCACACCAGCTTACCACATGCCGCCATTTTGTTAATTAAAGAAGCATGTACTTTATAACTTGGGCGTGGTTGCGCATGCTCAAGTCTCAGAACTAAGAACAGCAAGTAATTTTTACTTAGCTATAGGCTAGCTATGCTTGGAATCAAGTTGCAATACTTAGTGGAGGTTTCCAGCTACGAGAAGGTATTAATCTTGCATATATCAAGTGTGTAATGGCTTATTTTATTTCAAAAACACAATGCAATTAATTAATGTTTATAATACTAATGATAATATGAACTTGACAACAGGAACACCTGCAGGAATAGCTACAGGATTGCTGGGAAGATAGAGCTTCTTTAACAAGGATTCACATCAAGACTATATAGTATTCATTTCACTTATCATCAATATAGTAGATATTCCTTCACCATATCTATTCAATTTAATCAGTGCTGTACTCACAAATGCTGTAAAATCATAACAATGACACTAATAATAAAGAAACTTCTTGTTTGTGTAAAATCAAAAACTATCACAATTGTAAATATTATTAATATTATAAAAAATTAACACAAACAAGAACATAAAAAATTTATAAAAACAAGATTGAGTAGGATTCCAAATGACCAGCAAAAATACGAAATGAAAATCCTGCTCTCGTGAGGCAAATTCTACTTTACATTGTAAGGTGATCCATAACTTTTAAATAATAACATTGAAAGTACAATGTAGAGCAGAATTTGCGTAACGAGAGTTAGATTTTCATTTTGTATTTTCGTTGGTCATTCAGAATCCTACTCAATCTTGTTTTTTTAATGTTTTATGTTTAGTAATAATATATTTTTTTTTTATTGTAAGTTCTTTTGTGTCAGAACTGTGGAGTGACTGCCAGATACATTTGTGGGGAGAGTCATATTTATGTGAAAGATTTTGTTGATGGAAAGCTGCAATTGGTACACTTAACTCCAGAGTTCAAAAGCAGAAGGTACAGAAGAATAATTGGCACTAGTGGATATCAAGAAAGAATCAAGGCTTTAGCAATCGATGAAGCGCATACTATTAAGAAATGGTATACTTAGTTAATATATGATTGTACATGAACCTGACATCATATTATTATGGGCAGTACATTTCAAGAAGAACTACTTAGGATAGGAAAATTGAGGAGTTTACTACCACCAGCCACTCAGTTATGGCGTTGACAGTCACTGCACCTCATTCCAATCGAACCTCCAAACAAGGACAATATTGCATACCATTTGATGCCATTTCAGTGTCTATAACACTCACTCAGCAATGTTCTTGAAGGACTTCACAAAGAAAGGAAAAGCTATCCAAGAACAATCATATAATGCAGGACTCTTGAAGATGCTGCAGATGCATATCTATTTTTTCAGTCAAAAATGACACGAGTTTATGGAACCACTTGATGCAACAATATCTAAGTTTAGGCTTATTGAACTCTTTACTAGTTGCACAGATGACAGTTTGAAAACTCAAATAATATCATTCACCCAACAATCCTGTTTAAGGATTGTTTGTGCAACAATAGTATTCAGGATGGGCATAAACTGCCTGGATGCAAGATCTGTAGTGCATATGGGTCCTCCTGATGATCTTAAAAGTTATATTTAAGAGACTGGACTGGCAGGAAGGGACATTTTACCATTAACAACAATTTTCTTTGTCAAGAAGAGATTTAGAAGAGGTATTGAAAAGTACATGCTACAATACTGCTCATTATCTCATTACTGTTGTAGACATTTTTTAAGTAAATTGGAGGGCATTGACCACAACAGAGTTACTGAAAATTGTGATTTGTGTACAAAAAAATGAATGCATTATTGTTATTAATGTTATCTATTAAATATGAGATTCAATCCAAGTCGTGATGTCCTGGTCTTTAGTTTTGCATAGAGTGATATGATGTTTGGAAGAGGTGAATAGGTACAATTTGGAACAATTTGAAAAAGGTTAGATTGCTTAACATAATTAATAATTTTAATATTGTCTTTCATCATATCAGCTGCCTTGTGCCTAGTCTGATGATGTTTGATGCCACTTGTATCATTATAATTAGCCAAAAGTGGTGCAATTGTACCTAGTGCCTTACTGAGATGAGTTATTGCTTTTTCCGTTTTATTGGAGGCTAGAGCAATAATTTAATTTTTCAACAGCCTATTCAGATGTTCCATATGTAAATCAGCTGAAATGTTTCTACCCATTGATCCTGCAAAACGGCTATATATTAGTTGCTCGCAAAGTTGTGGTGGGAGTAGGTATTGATATTGATGTAGAAGAAAACAGCTTCCTTAGCATAATTTCTTCGGTTGGAGTTTCGAAAAATTACAAGTATCGCCAACATTGGATTACTCTGTCCCCATCACCCACTTTTATTGCATCATTAAACTGCATCACAATCGATCTAGTAGTCATTAACTGTTTACATATTCAAAAGCATTATCATTTGTTGCTTCATATGGTGAATTACACTTGATATTTGTAAATCTATTTGTGAATTCATTTAAGATCTCATCCATCCTCCACTGAAGCTCTTCACTCTCAGGCCATGAACTTTCTGGAATTGAACTTGGCCAATCATCAATGGACTCTAACCCTAAAACTTTCATTGCACTATGTCACATAAGCATGCATAACTACTGATTCACACTTTCTACAAGTATTGAGCGGTTTACCACAAGGGAGTGTTATTGGGCTTAGATTTTTCCTTGAATGACCTGACCAGTACTGACTCCCTTCCAGCTTCTCACTCCTGTTTGCCAACGACTCCAAATGCTTCAATAAGATCTCGTCTACAATTGATTGCTGTCTGTTAAAAAAAAGAAGCTCAATGCAGCTCTCAAATGGAGCGATGAATCGGACTTAAAATGTAACTTATCCAAAACATCATTGGTAAGATTCTCGAAAAGAAATTGTAAGCCTTCACCAAATGATTATACTATCCAGGGGAATTCAATCACTGCATCTAATACCATCAGGGATCTTGGAGTTCATTTCTCTTCAGATTTATCATGGTTGAACCATATATCTGTTGTAACTGCTCAGGCCTACCAAATGTCATGTCTTTTAAAGAGGTCTTTCTCTTGTAATGATGTAACTGTTAGGAAGAAGTTATATGTCATACTTGTTTAATCTTTACTGTCTTATGGTTCCCAGGTATGGAGACTCTCCTTGATCAGAGATATAGTAAATTTGGAGAGGATTTAGAGAAGTGCTTCTAAGTTTATATTGTCAGATTACAAGTGTACCTATAAAAATCATCTGATACGACTCAATCTATTACCGTTAGCTATGTACCTTGAGTATTTGGATTTATCTTTCGTGTTTCACTGTTATAAGGACTATGGAAGCAATGTTGATCTCTCCTCATATATTTCTTTTGTACACAGTATTTCCAGGGCTACTAACCTTAATAAAATCAAACATAACACTCCCCACTCTACTCTTTCGTCCCACTTATAATTATTTCAATCATCTACCCAGACTCTGGAATAAACTCCCTGCCTATGACCTTTTCCTATCTATTGAAACTCTTTAAATTAAGCTTAAGAAATTCCTTTGGTCCTATTTTTAGAACACTTTGATGGTAACAATCCTTGTACTTTTAGTTTTATGTGTATATGTAATAAATGTTTGTCTTTGTCTAAACCCACTAACTTATCTAGTTTCTAATTGTCTTTACTTTCCTTTTCTGTAATTTTTTTTGTACTACTCTACCCTTATTTATATTGGTATGCAGCTTCTCTGTTGCATATCCATCAGGCTACCCCTTTTTTTCTTTCCCTCTGTCTTTCTATCTCTCTTTTTGCTACACCTGTAAAGTGTTATAATACTAATAACAATAATAATTATAATAATAATAAAACTACTGCCATAAAATACTCACAAGAATTCATATTTCTCTTTGGCTTGCCAACATCTGATTGTCTAAGTACATTTCTAATGTGATATAATGTTCCATGATCTGCAGATTTGGGTGACAAAGTGTTTCCAAATAACCTAAATTAATAACACTTAGTAACCAATAGTAAATTCTATTTTCACCTCATAATGTTAATTTTGTATGCCAATCCTCCACTGTCAAAACAAACCTCTCCAGCCTTGATGAAGGGCTTTCAGAATTACTTTTAACTTTGATAGCAGTCCTAGCATGAGCCTGAGACAACTGACACTTCCAAATAGTATCCTATGCATTTTAGCTTTCGCTACTTTTAAAATTTTACTAGAAACTACGTGAGTCTGAGAATACTTAGTTTGTGGTACATACTGGTGGAGGTGTTTCAAAATGTCTGTCATTTCTTTAGACTTATTTTCGTCCTTGGCAAGGATACCTAGTGATACCTGTTATGTGTACATAAAGCAATATAATTCATCAAATAATTATAATGAAACTTACAATGCTAGATTTAAAAGACATTTCTGATGTCCTCCTATGAGTAATATGTTTTACAACGAGGTCTGAAAACATTGCCTTTAAAAATTGTAAGAGTATTGAGAAGAATACGATAATACGAAACTTTAATACTATTTCTCAGGCTGGCGGCATCATTTATAGTAGGAAGTAAAGATTTTGATAGAATAAATATTTCCAATATACTTACCACATTGCCGTTCACATGCCTACCATCACCAAGTAGTCAAGCACAATCTTTACTTCCTACTATAAATGACACCGCCAGCCTGAGAATTAATATTGAAGTTTTGTATTCTCGTATTCTTCTCAGTACTCTTTCATTTAAGGCAATGCTTTCAGTAAGTATATTGGAAATATTTATTCTATCAAAAACAGCATACCTATGATAGTAATGAAGAGATTTGACCTGATTAAAAGAGCAAAGATATCATGGGTTTACATTCTTATCCACATTATCCCCTATGATTTTGAACGAGGTAAAATTGGAACTGGAAATATAGAATACATTTTTGCAAGACTTGTCTGGCAAATTTTCCACATCCATTTCTTCTATTTCTGCATCACAACTTAAATTCATAATTAGTGAACATGCTGGTGGTATAAAGTCGTCATTATCATGTTCCATGAGCTCATGCAAGGAGTCTACTGACATCCTATCTTCATGTACCTCTAATGCATCACTTTCATCACTTTCACTGTCATCTGTATCAATTTTGTCAACGTCATCATCATCGTCGTCGTCATATTCGTTCTGATTTTCATCATTTTCATTGTCATCTTCACTATCACTGGGTTTATTATTGTCATCATTCATTTCATTAGTATACAATGTACGTATTGCTTCTTCGGTACCCTATATCAGTTAGTAATAACAGCTTAAAAATAAAGAATTGGCATAGAGCCTATTACTTGTGTTGAATCTTAAAAATTAAACCAGCAGTGAAACTTTCTTGCTGTGCCTTTACAAGCTTGTCGTGGCCTTTTCCCAAATCATTAACTAACTTAATTAGAGTTGAACGAGATATTCCTAATGGACTTAGTTTGCTAATGTTATACGTTATGGTATTTTAATTACTTAAATATACTTCTTTGGATGCATGACTTGCATAAAACACAGTGAAATAATCTTTTGTACGAGGTTCACTTCCCGAAAGCAAAATTTTAAGGAAATTCATACACAGAAACAAATAATGATTGTTTTAATACTTTTAAGTGCTCTGGTTTTCAATTCAGACTCTAATATACTTAGTAAAGCTTGTGCTTTACACTGTAACTCTGTATATTATATCCCAATGAAACTGCTCAGATCTTCAGATGATTGACTTTTAAAAATTGAGTTGGAGCTACATGGAGACTTGATTTCTCTAATGACAATACATCCCACTTTTGATATAATACGCCCCCTCAGCTTCCCATTACTTAGGCATTCTCTGGCTGCTACCAGGTTACTATTACGACCAAGCGATTTAATTGCCTTTTTATGACTTGGAGTTTCCACATTATACATAGTCAGTCTCTTTGTCCCTTTCCTTCTAACAACCTGATTATTATAATAATTATTATTATTACCACTACAAATCAATAGGCTTACAGCAACACTGCTTTTAGGTGTAGACTCAGTGTTATTATTGTTGTGAAAAGTGTGACAAAGGTCAGACATTGAGATAGTAGAAGTGCCCGCTGTAGCATGGCTGGATGTAGGGGTCGAAGTAGTAGTAACTAGAGGTTGAACAGACAAAATAGGTGTTGAAGTAGCTGTAGCATGGTTAGCTGGGTCACAAAAGGAGAAGATAGAAAGTGAACAGACATTTTAGGCGTTGAAGTACATGTAGCTGTATCATGTCTGGCTCTATGGGTCACAGGAGAAGATAGAGGTTGCACAGAAGAAGTAGGTGTTGAAGTACATGTAGTTGTAGCATGGGTGGCTGTAGGGGTCACAGAAGTAGATAGAAGGTGAACAGGAGAAGTAGGTGCTGAAGTAGCCCTAGCTTGGCTGGCTGTAGGTGTAGATGAAGTACGTTGAGCAGACAAAATATTAGGCTGGCATTGACTAGCCCACCTTCCTTCTTGAAGAATAGAGTCGATACTAGTCTTAATTCTATCATTCAGAGACTCCAGCAGCTTTTTTAAGTCATTCAAACATTTGTAACAAACTCTTCCGGCAGTATGATCTTCTTTTAGCATCATGTCTATGTCAAACTTCAAACCTAAGTCATTTACTTTACATAAGAACAGTCTTTTTCAAGTTGAAAGCTGCCTACTATGTGTCACTGAAGATAGATTGTATTGTCTTTGACCAAGCAAAAGGCCACAACACAAACAGAACAATTTATAGAAGTGAAACTAAGTCTATAAACTGTAAAAACAAGTGGACAGCTCCTTTTCAGCTATGAGTAGCTCCACTTAGCTAGCCCCACAAAAAGCCATAAGTTCATTACAAAAAAAGGTGTTTGATTGTTCCTGACCCTCCTCTTTGCCATGGTCAGGCTCCATCTGACTAGTATAAACCTGAGTGTTTGGCTCCTATATGCCTCTGCAGCTGGACTAGTTGTTTACATACTTGTTGTAGCTATTTCAGATTTAGAATCTATCATGGACTCTTCCTGCTGGTGACTGACTTTCCTTGATCCAGATGGTGCTGGTGCTACTGGATTCTCAGACTGTTATCTGAAGAATCCCAGTGCCAAAAGACTTTGAGTGAGACTAAGGCTTGCGGTTAGACACGATCACCAATGTGCTTTGGGTTTGCTTAATTATTAATGTAATTTAGTTAATAAAAAATTAATAGTTAATAAAATTAATGAACTTAAATTGATAATTTAATGTCTATTTTTGCTACAAATGGCTACAGATCTTCAAAATATTTGTGAGGCAACTGCCTTACTTACCCCTTAGGCAGCGATGCCTCTGCCTTTGTACCTTTCTATTAGTAATTGCTAGCATTATAGAGATCAGCAGTGGGCAAAGTTCTTTCACTTCATCTTTAATCCTTGCCAAAGGGAAGACAGAATATCATCTTTAGTTGAAAAATACTAAAGAGAGTGTAAACATTCAAGAGCGTCTTGTTCTCACTTTTTGTGATCTTTCCATTGCAAATGCTACGTATATTGTAACTTCAAGAACCTTAAATACTTGATGCACAACACTCTTAGCAGAGTCACATAACTTGCTTGTGTACCAAAGAAATTTTTTTCCGTAAGGAATTATTTGATATGACTTGCTTTCACTTTGACAGCCAAATCTGACTTACATTAGTATTAGGAATGATTTCAAATATTAATATTACCTACGTAAAGCACATTAATTCCAGCATCACTTGTAAGTACTAATTTTACACTTTTTTCGAGTGGCTTTAAAATTAAAAAAATTATTATCCTCATTTGTTTATAAGGAGAGAGCAAGAATGGAAAAAAAATTAGGACACACTAAATTGATACCATTTACAAATCCAAACATTGTCATTTAAAAAATGAGTGGCTTTAAGGTAGGTCAATTACAAGTAATGCCACTTACTACAATTGGCAGAGAGTCACCACTATTGGTACATCTTTTAGTTGCTGACATAAACTCACTGTCAATACTTGAAGCCAGTGGTTTGTCTATGGGTGGGGGCAGTAGGGGCCTTGGCCCCTGTATCAAATTTCTTATCAATTGGTTTGCCAACTCTAGGCGTGACCACAGTAGGTGTGAGCATCTCTGCATCTGAGAATTTTCATGTAGCCCTGGTCAGTATTCTCAATTACTTTTCATCTTCTGCTTTAAAGTCCACTTCTCCTCAACCAATTCTTACATTAGAGTAATGTCCTAAATGCCTTTCTACACTGGCACTTCTATTATGCATTGAACTGGTTTGGAACTGGTTCCAATGATTCCACACCTGATGCTCATTGACTTCAATGCGCTTTATCTCAAACCACATCCATATGTGGTTAGGATGCATAACAATTTTCGCATCATCAAGTTTTGTCACATGTTTCTATGACGTTTTGTGTAATAATTATCGTTAGTAGCTAGCTATTGTCGCAAAATATGCTGGCTGGCTGGTGCAGCTCTTCTTACTATATGGGAAGATAAAAATGTGCAGGAACAGCTAGATGGGGTAGCAAAAATCTTTCAATATATAAAAAAATTTGATCAAAACTTAACGAACAAAGCTTCAATTATAATTGGAAACAATGCCAAACTAAATTCAAGAACATGACCCAATAATAAAAAAATTCAGTTGCTAAATGTAACCTGAACTTGTTAAAATAAGTGGCATGGTATAAATTAAAAATGGTCATACTGTGTCTAGTAATGATCGCAAAAGCTGTGCATATTATGTTAAGCTAGACAAAATACTAGGATGTCGACCAGCATCACAGCCAAGTGTTATTTTAGAGAATGGTAGTTTTGATGTTGCTGTCACTGTTACACAATAAATGCTGAAATTTATAGGTAAGCCAGCCTTATGATGATGACCCTGAATTGTTTACAGCCACTTGGGAATATTCTTGTGAGCCAATGTCATAACAGAACTAGAAGAGGCTAGTGCATGAAGATCTAGAATGAATTTTGATCCCGTGTTTACAAGTGAAACTACTGCAGGAGCTGGAAAGCTAAGAAGTATGCATTTTTGTGCCATGCATACCATGATTAATATATTAGGCCAAGCCTGAGCGTGCCCCACATAAACTATACATCTATGTCAGTACACGTACGTCACCCGTATTTATGCATCTATAAAAATTATTGTTACTTATCTTTAAAATGATAATTTTGATAATTACAGTGCCACGTGCAAAAGTTATAAGTAATATACCAAATTGAAGCAAAAGAAGCAGAGATATAAAAGCTACTACGTAAAGTTAAAGAATGAACAGTTCACAAGAAGATGCTCTTAAAGCTTCTTGTCTTCGTCTTAATGAGCCTGATAGGGAGAGGAAAAATGAGACTGATGAGCAGAAAAGGACAAGGCGATCCAAAAGAAATGCTGGACATAGGTCTCATCGGGCCCAAAGACCACAAATGGAGTATCCTTATACAGAAGATTGCCTATCTGAAGAAACAGTGAGAATACGAGCAATAGACAACAAAAGGATCCTGCTCGTAGACAAAAATGAAGGGCAGTTGATACAGCTAGGGCTGCATTGAGAAGGAACAGAAAGAACTTGCTCTGAGAGAAAATCAATTACCAGGTAACACAGCTCAAGTTAGATTGAGCAGAGAACAAGAGGGCCTTGCTGAAAGGGAACCACAACTATACTATGTCCCAACTGAGTTTGACCCAAGAAAAACTGGAATAACTTTTTACAGAAATGTGAGATAAGGATGAAACTTTCACAGGTTCTTAGTCTTTTTTATGCCATCATAGGACCTCAGGTCTTAGGTTTCTCAGCCCTTGGGAACCCTGAGAACCGGGTTCTCCCTATAAACCCAATGGCATACCAAAATGACGTTTTATGACAATTTATCTACGTCACAGTTTACATAAGAACATGTGGTCGAGCGCCCAAACTGATAATTCTTTTTAAAAGCTAACAGAGCAAGATCTTCTGATAATGATTGCCTGTATAAAGACTAGTTGACTCTAGCAGCTATTGTACTGCTTATCAGAACAAACAAAACCCATTTAAGAGTGCAATACAGGCCAACTACGCAGCTGTAAAATGTCGGCCATGCTTCTATGAATATCATTATAAAACGTCATCAGTGACGTATTCCTACATTTTTCAAATTCCAAGCGGCTGGCGTCAAACTTAGTTGGGATATAGTATAGCAGGTGATAGAGCTCAGTCTGCAATGAGGAGAGAACAAGAGGAGCCTGCTGAGAGAGAACGACTGCTTGGTAATAGAGCTAGGGATGCTTAGCGCAGAAGACTAGGTGAGGAAGAGGTTTAACCTATCAGCACACAGATGTTGAATCTTCATGAAATACTTTGTTCTATGACTTCTGATATATGCAATACGTGTTTGGAATGTTTTCTCAGCCAAATGGAGTCATTGAGTGTAGAATGTATTCTCATGACAGGCACATCCAAAAGTTGTTCTCGAATAGCAACAATATGGATCCTGCAGTAGTGCCAGCATAGCTGCAGGTGTATTAGTGATGCAGTAGCATTAAAAAGTAGGATTCACCCTGAAACAAAATGGCTGCCACGACTTTTGCAGCCTTGCTATACCGGGAAAACAAGCTTCTATGCTTACCAGACTTCTTAGAGGACCTCATCTTGACCCATTGTATGGTACTACTAGCGTGGCTCTAGACCTTGTTTAAGAGAAAAGCCAAACATCAGCGAATCAGCCGTTTTGTTCCGCTACCTTTTTTCATCATCATCATCAAGTCCTGTCAATCCAGTTGTCGGTGTCTATCTCAGTATCAGTTGAAATAATTCTTACACCAATCTTCTCCAACAGTATATGTGCAGGTCCGTGTCCCATCAAATCATTCTTTAAGTAAGGAAGAAGTGATACTGCGACTGCTGGATTGGGCAATCTTAGCTGCATCCCACCATTTT
>NW_003546347.1:47622-53580 GCF_000090795.2 Amphimedon queenslandica | reverse complement strand
CTCTAGAGTGCAGTGAGAGCAATGATGAGACGAATTGTTAAATTGATACCTTTTTAGTAGAACGAGATGAAGACAACGAACGAACGAACAACTATACTGACTGATTAATGTGTGTGTATGCATTTTGAATAGTTGTTGACCACGTGTAAACTCGTGGTTACTATAATGAAAAACATTGAGCTTATAACCACCACAGTACTCCCCCTCCAGTGAACAAAGTGAACATAAATGTTCAACAGTAGGCTGCTAGGTGAGTTCGCCAGTGTACATGACAACCTGAACGTGGTTCGTACTGGAGAATTAGCAGTTTTGAGAATGGGAGGAAGAGTTGGGGGAGAGGCATCAATAGAGCTTGGTTGCTCTGTAGTAGTAGTAGTAGTAGTACTAGTAGTTGTAGGAATGAGTGGAGTGGGGGAAGGAGAGATGGGAGGAGAGTGAGGAAAGGGGAGTAGGAGTAGATGAATGGTCAAACACACCATAAGCTGGCTTGATTCTATCCATAGAAACATTGCTCTGTTTGCCATTCATTACCACTGTGATGTATTTATCAGTCCTCTTCACTACTTTGAAAGGTCCATCATACGGGTGTTGTATTGTGGAACAAAGTGCATCGTGTCAAACAAAAATATGTGAACAGTCATTGAGATTTTTGTCGATATAGGATGGACGAGTGTGTGAGCGTGGTGAGACAGCTTTTACTGCTTGCATTGCTGCACGGAGCTGTGTGGCAAAAGAGGAGGGATCAGGAACACGTTCCTTGTATTGAGAGATGAATTCCCCTGGAATACGTAAAGTTGTGCGATACACCAACTCAGCTGAGCAACAACCAAGATCCTCCTTCAGAGCAGTTCTGATCCCCAGTAAGATCCAAGGCAGACCTGATAGCCAATCATGTAGAGATGGGACACTTTATAGCTTCTTTCAGCTGTCTATGTAAGCGTTCCACTAGTCCATTGGCAATTGGATGATATGTTGTAGTCCGAATACAATGGGAACCAAGAACAGACATTAACTGTGACCACAGGGATGACTCGAATTGCCGACCTTGGTCCGTAGTGATAGAAACTGGGACCCCAAAACAAGCAACCCAATGAGTCAAAAAGGCTAGAGCTACTGATGAAGCAGTGCAATCAGCAAGAGGGACTGCTTCAGACCATCTTGTGAATCGATCAATCATGGTGAGTAGGTATGTAAAACCACCAGAGGGAGGGAGTGGACCCACTAAATCAATATGAATATTTGTGAATCTGTGACAAGTAGTAGGGAAACGAGACAGAGGTGTGACATTATGTCGATGTACTTTAGAACGTTGACACTGAATACACTGCCTCGCTCACTTCCGGACACCTGAATTAATCCCTGGCCAGACAAAAAGGGAAGTGACTAAACGTTGGGAAGTTCTAATTTCTGGATGGGATAGGGCGTGTAGTCTTGCAAAAAATTGTTCCCGGAAAGTACTCAAAACAAATGGGCGGGATGTCCCTGTAGACATGTCACAGATGACAGAAGTGTCTGAGAATGGGAGTGGTACTGGGCGGAGTATGAGAGAGTGAGAGTTAGGATCCTTGAGAAATGCCTCTAGCTCCTTGTCACTATGTTGAGCTGCTGCCAATGCTTAAAAATCAAAGTTAGGCTACATATTAGAGGTAATGGAGTAAGCTCGAGAGAGAGCATCAGCCACTGCCTTATCAGAACCTCGGATATGACAAATATCAGATGTAAACTGCAGAATATAGTCTAAGTGTCTGATCTGTCGAGGAGAGTGACGGCGAGATTGGCATGAGGGGAGGAAAGTAAGTGGCTTGTGGTCCGTGAAAACATGAAACTGACGACCTTCAACGAAGTGTCGAAAGTGTCTAATGGCCAAGTAAATTCCGAAGAGCTCCCTGTCAATTGTACTGTACTTCCTCTCAGCTGGCTGTAGCTTCTTAGAAAAGAAGGCTAGTGGCTGCCAGGATGAATCCACCCACTGTTGTAGAACAGCTCCTGTAGCAACAACAGATGCATAGTAGCAATACTTAGAGGGGCATTGTGCTTAGGGTGAGCTAACAGTGTTGCATCAGCTAGAGCTGTCTTTGCTGCCTCGAATGCTGCAATAGAGTCCTCAGTCCATACTATCTTCTTGGTATTCTTGTATTCTTTGCCTAAATATTTATAGAGTGGAGAGAGTACAGATGCAAGGTTAGGAACAAATCTATTGTAAAAGTTAGTAAGTCCAAGGAACTCACGGAGCTTTCGTTGTGTAGTAGGACGAGGGTACGTACGAAGAGCTTCTATTTTCTCTGGCAGTGGTCTGATACCGTTTTTATTGACTATATGACCGAAAAAAACGAGCTCAGAAACTCCAAATTTACACTTGCTGGGATTGATTAAAATACCATGGTCGTTGAAACGCTGAAGAACAGCTTTAACGTGCTCCAAGTGCTCCTCTCTCATATTGCTGGCAAATAGAACATCATCAATCTATGCATAAAAGTATGGGAGATCCAGGAGTACTTGATCAATAAAACGTTGGAAAGACTGAGCTGCATTCCTCAACCCAAACAGCATCTGAACAAACTCAAAATGTCCGAATGGAGTTGTGATAGCTGTCTTTGGGATGTCTGACGGTTCCACTGGGATCTGATGGTACGCTCAAACCAAGTCTAACTTTGTAAATATCTTAGTACCATGGAATGAAACAGTAAAATCCTGTATATGAGGTATTGGATAACGATCAGGGACTGTAACTTTATTGAGAGCACGGTAATCCCCATAAGGATGCCAGTCTCCTGATTTCTTTGGGACTATATGAAGAGGAGATGCCCAACTGCTGGATGAAGGTCTAATTATCTCTAACTGCAGCATGTGTTGAAATTCATTTATAGCTGTCTTCAACTTTTCAGGGGAGAGCCTTCTAGGTGTTGAATAAACAGGAGAGCCAGTTGTTGATATATGGTGGGTGACCTGGTGTTTAATGTGGTGATGGAGATTGGGCTGCAGTACTGCTGGGAAACCCTTGAGGAGTGACTGGAAATCATTGTGGTCAGTGAGAGGGAGTAAAGTGAGACAGAGGGAGGTCTGAGTAGGTTTCCCTTTTACCTCCATACAGGTGACCTTGTCAATTAGCTTATGGCGCCTCATATCCACCAGAAGGTCAAAATGTCTCAAGAAGTCAGCTCCAATTATCGGGGTAGTTACAACAGCAACTAGAAAAACCAAACGAAAAGTTCTGCAAAGACCCAAATTGAGAGTTAACGACTGAGTACCATATGTAGCAATGGCTGCCCCGTTAGCAGCTTGTAGGGTACGTTCCAGGCGACACCTCTTAGTGTGAGAAGCAAGGGGTAGAATACTCACTTCTGCTCCAGTATCAATAAGGAAGTGGAGTAGTATATTTGTATCAGAAATATAAAACAGGCGACTGGAATAATGGCCAGCAGCGCTCGTCACCACTTGCGGCTGGCTGGGACGTTTTCCGCTCGAGAACAAGGTTCCCTGCATTTACGAGCTTGGTCACCATATTGTTCATGGTACCAGCATAGTTTAGATGAAGGATCTTAAGATGAGGTCCTCCTTGGGGAGGGATGACGATGGGGATGATGAGATCGTCTATGCGATGGTGCTCTACTGGCACTCTTCACTAGATGAGTGAGACGGCCCTTAGCTGTGCTACCTCTGTGGCCAAAGTATTATTCTCAGTCATGCTATTAATGGGTGGTTGTGGCGTTGGAGAAGAAACCTCCATAACCTTGTCAGCCAAGAGAGCGAGTTCTCCTAGTGGCATGTCTGCTTTAGCTGAAGCCAACACCATCCTGACACCACTAGGAAGTCTCTGTAGGAAGAGCTCCTTCAGGAATGTTGGAGCATCCTCAGCAGCTTGCCTGAGCAGTTGCTCCATCGTACGGAGGAGTTAAGAAGGTTTACGGTCCCCGAGCTCTTCTCCCGTAAAGAGTTGCTGCAGCCTTCTTTGCTCTTAAGCAGCTGTCCTTTCAATAAGTGCTTCCTTCAGCTTATCATACTGGTCAGAGTCAGGGGCTTTGAGTACCAGATCATGTACCTCCACAGCTACCTCAGGCAAAAAAGAAGCTACCACATAATCGTATCTCGTGTTTTGGGACGTTATCTTGCAATTCTGGAACTGAGCTTCCACTTGAGCAAACCAGATAAGAGGATCTGAAGGCCAATAAGGTGGCGGCTTGAGGGAGATTGATGCTAGAGTGTCGAGACAAGGTGAGGTTGCCATGTTCCCAGTCCGGGTCACCAATGTAGTGTGGTCGTAACAACTGTTATAAGAAAAACAGCCAAGGACAATAAAAAGAGAAGAAAGAAGGGATTTAGAGACAAAAGAGAAAAGGAAGGAAGATTGGGAATAGTTTTTAAGAGAGATCGAGGAAAGAGAAGTTACAGAAATGATAAAGATAATGACAACAAAGAACTCTGACAACATAGGACTCACACTACTAAAATTCAGTTCTCTAAGAGTGCAGTGAGAGCAATGATGAGATGAATTGTTGAGTAGATACTTGATAGTAGAACGAGACGAAGACAACAAACGAACGACTAGACTGACTGATTAATGTGTGTGTATGCATATTAAATAGTTGTTGACCACGTGTAAACTCGTGGTTACTATAATGAATAACAATGAGCTTATAACCACCACAGTATCATTATAAACCACACCCAAATCAATAAACGTTATGTTTATTGATTTGGGTGTGGCTTATAATCATGACCTACAGGCCAGCATCAAAGAGCTCGAAGGTAGTGGTCCATACAAGAATATAACAAGATAAGAAGGGAGCCAAATGGCTCCACTAAAGCTGCTAAAGAATAGCTAATTAGCTGCTGAGCACTAATTGTATCAACACCTGGTTAATCGCTATAGCAACAATCTAAACTGTTTCCATGGAAATTCTTATTAGCTTTCGCAAAAATTAGTCGTCCTACGGTAATTGATATTCCTTCAGGATATTTATTCATTGCTGTCTCTTATTAATGATGTAAAGTCTTAAGAATGATAATAATAATAAACAAAATTATAGTTTGTGTAAAATCAACAACTATCACAAATTGCAACAGAAAAAATGCTACCAATATTTTTTAAAAATCAACACAAACAAGAACATAAAAAATTTAAAAAACAAAGTTAAGTAGGATTTTCCATCGAAGTCAAAAAACTAATGGAAACAAGGAAAGATAGGATCTCAAATGACCAACAAAAATACGAAATGAAAATTCTACTTGTGACGCAAATTCTACTCTACATTTGTAACTCTTACATAATAACATTAAAAGTACAATGTAGAGTAGAATTTGTGTCACGAGTAGGATTTTCATTTTGTATTTTCGTTGGCCATTGGGAATCCTATCTGGTTTTTCATGTCCAGAAATCTGCTCAAAATCTGGTCGCGTGTTATCATAATGATATTCATGATGAAATAATTATATTCATTGACATGGGTGGGAAGTAGCCATGGCAACAATTCATAAAATGGCGACTAGCGGGACTGCAATGTCTTTTCTCCCATCAAGTGCCAAAGAAGACGGCTATTATAGAAGTTTTTTGGCTGGTGATTGTGTGGTTGAATATTTAAGGGGAAATTTGTCAGCAGATCATATTTTTGAGGTTGAGAGACTCATTGAGGGGAGAATATTTAAAGTAGTTTAGCCCGATTATGCTAATAATATTATTATAATTTCCTCAAGAGAAAGGAGCAGTTTTTAGTATTATGGAGGGACTACCCGAAGGAAGATGCTACCTGGATAGAATCTAGTGATGTAACTGAAGCAGCTATTCAGTGAGATTTGTCAATATTACTGTCAGTGTCATGATATGATGTTATGCTCATAGATTATTCTTTGACCCTCAACCATCTGTGCGACTGATAATGGATTCTGTCAGCATCTTTTCTGTTTCTTTGCAGGAGAGTCTCACACAGGGTATTGTTAGAAAAAGGACAATTTCTTTGGAGT
>NW_003546347.1:39175-47012 GCF_000090795.2 Amphimedon queenslandica | reverse complement strand
AGAAGTTTCACTGAGACACTGTTTATCAAAATAACTAAAATTCAAATTTAATATAATGGCTTTTTAATTAAAAATGATTTTCATGTCATATATTATATATACTGTACTATATCACTTAGTTTGTGAGCTCATCAGGCTTACGAGCTCTTTTTTCATATATTGTATGGCACTAGTGATCCTCATCTTTCTTGTTATATGTGTGTTTAGATCTTTTATATTGTGACAGCATGTGCAATCTAGCATCTGTTACAAGTATCTCTTTTGGTGCATCTAAATAATTACTTGAAAAATAATTCCTTCTGGCAACATCATTCTTTTTCTCAAGACCTATAATAAAGATCATTTATCATTAAAATTGTACCATTTTACCTTGTTCAGTAAATCATTTTATTCCCTGGTGAAGCCCCATTAAGTGTGGAATGTGATACACCATTAGATGCATATATGGTGTTATATTTGCTCGTTCATGTCCATCTAGCTTGATTGACAAAAAATTTTGAATCCACTGCTTAACCTAATTGAAAATGATAAACATTTATTTTGTAAAGTACATGTAGCTTACTTTGTTTTCTGATATCTCGATATCACTCTCCTTTCCACCACTTTCGTTTATTGAACTGTAAATGAAATTAAAATCCTGTATTATTTTAGAAAAGGCAGAAAATGTTATTAATTTTACCTCCCACAATTTCATGATAACTAATCCTTCCTCACATATCACCTCCGGAATTTTTGGTGGAAGCTTCTGTAGCAATTTCTTTTTGTCAGTACCTCTGAGTGATGTCCATTCCAAATTATCCTTTTTTTTCCTCTGAGTGCCATATCTACATGTATAAAAATTCCTTTGTAATGTTGAATTGAATATTATTTTTATTATTGTCATTTACATGAAATGTCACACCACAATCTCTTATTATTTGAATGAGTAGGTTTAAAGTAGTTTCGTTTGATTGTATGACACTACTATCTTTACTTGCTGCTGCGTAAATAAGGTTCCGTAAAAGTACATCTGTAATTTGTAGCATCAAATGTAATTCATCTGGTATAATCTGAATTAAAGTAAATGTATAATAAGTACTCAGATCTACTTGTACCTGCTCAAGATCAATCTTTATGAGAGGCTGATTTAATACTCCCAGCTTTAAGCTGCTCATCTTTTGCTTTGAACATTCAATTATTTGAGGTAGTGTACGGCGTTTGTCCTTCAAATATGTTTCCTTTGGCACTGAAACATCCCACCTATTTTGACAAGTTGCTGATTGAATAAGTATCAAAACAAACCTGTTGCTCTAGTGCACTGAGCAGTATATGCAGGCATAATTTGAATTAGCTGCATTTAGTCCCATACATGACAGTAAAAACTAAATGTAACAATTTGTGTACAAGTATTAGTTATAGTACCTTATATCTCCACCAATGTAAATGTTCAGTTTAACAGATGTTCCATTAATTTCTATTGCACCATTTTCTAGCAACTCATTTATCTCAATCAGCACAGGAGCAAAGCCATTTTCCATAACATCGTAATCTTCCTTTCCACGAAGAGCAGCAAAAGTGTGTATGGCTATAATGTTTTAATACAGAGAATCATGCAACATATACAAGCATACCTTCATGTCAATACTTCAGATTTAGAGATGGAAATGAAAACGAAAGAAGAATGTATGAAGCAGTTCTGCGAAAGGGTGCTCCAAACTTCAGTTCAAGAATTGATGATAAGACGTCATTCTCTTCTATTTCAATCTGCATACACATATATTATGCATAATAAGTATAAAACTTTCATAAGTTTGTAAAGCAGATTTGATTGCTGTTATTACTGGCCTATAGGCTCCAAAGTATCGAGTCGGTAGTCAACATTGCTTGATAAGCTTGTACGGAGTTTTCGTATGTGAGATCTAGGTAACGATGGACAAATCATAGAGAGCTCATGGTATAACTCATCAGAAACAGCAAAATGATCTAAGAGGTAGAGTATTTGATTAGTAGTAGTTGACAAATTTATAGCTGAACTAGCCACACAAGAATCTTTGTATTGAAACTGTATTGTGTCGTTACTGTCTTCAACTTGAAAGTAAATGGCGAGTAAATCAATATTAAAGGAATCAGCAAACCATAGTGCCAACTTGCAACTTTCTCTCAATTTTGCAATCTTTCGCCTTCTCTGTTGATCCTCAACTTCATTGATTGCTTTCCCTTTATTATGAAAACATTTGCTTTGAGTAAATGTGTCAAGTTGTTTCACTAAATGTGAAATCATTACGTCATTGGAAACTACAGCCTCCCTGAAATGAAACAATCATATAGAGGTACTAAAGGATATTAACTTACTCAAGATTTTTTACTTTGTTTTCTAATAACCTGACTTCTTCTTGAAGTGATGACAGCTGGACAACATCACTATGACGTACACTTATGATAATATTCTTCTGTAATAGAGATTCTCTTTTTCTTCTAGAGAGCATGGCAGCTCTATGGTAAAGATCAGAACATCTAACAATAAGGCGTTGATGAAAGGTTGACTTCAAAGTAGAAGATTGTAACTGTAATGGAATGTGCATTGATGAGAGACAGCTGTTTAAGTTCTCCATGAGTGGACATGTTTTTGACTCCAGCTTCCACAAGTACAAGAGCTTATTCGGAATCTGCAGACAGCAAATGACATTACTGGCAGTAGATTGTTTATTAGCTTGTGCTGCCAATAGCTTTATTTGACAAGACATCACTGATACCTCAGTGCACACAGCTGCAGCATAGTAGGGTATGGCAGTGCATATAGACTTTATAATTTCACTTGTAATACTAAAATGTACCAGTGATACTTCGTGTACCATATATTTTCTTTTTATAAATCAACAGAAAAACTTTAGTTCTTATTATAGGAAACTTAAAATACTTAGATTATTTTTGTTATAATGAATAAATAGGGCAAAGTTGTTCTCAATGTGTTAGGACAGTCCCACTCCACCCAGTACTAACAATGGCGCCTATATACTAGGAGCTCCTGAAATGGAAATGTGCAAAAGAAAGTTTCCATTTTTTGCCTTTCTTTCCCCTATTAAAAAATGGTATAATGAGGCATGTAAAGTGGACTTAAAGTTCGACATAAAATAATCATAAAGTACTGTACCAGCCTCTTGCAATGTGATAGATTAGGTCTTGGACCATGAAGAATACGGATAATATACAGTTAATTTTTGTTCCGTGTCAAGCTATTTCTGACATGTTTCATTAGTTTTTACAAATTTGCTCTAGAATCCCACTTAACCTTGTTATTTTTAAATATTTTTATTTTTAGTGTTTATCACTATTATTAATGGTTATGATGAAATTATTGTTATTGTTTTAATATGTTCCTAATACTCTATACCATATGGTGTGTGAATGCGTCACTTGAGAATTAGCGGTCGCATCAGTATCAATTTTTCCAAGAATGATGAGTTTATAGACTTTCCTTACAACCTTAATGGTGAAATGAAGCAACTTACAGCTAAAATGCTACAATGAAAGAGGAATGCATTGAAATAGATGAAGAGACTCTTTGGAGTAAAGGCATTTTAGGAGACCAGTCCCATAGCTCTCTTCTTAATACCATTTCCTATATGAACGGTCTGTACTTTGCACTGAGAAGTGAAAAAGAGCATAGACAATTAGGATAATCACCTTGCCAGTTTAAAATTATTGAGAAAGAAGGACAAAGACCTTACCTTGAGTACTCTCAGAAATGTTCAAAAAACAATCCTGGATGTTTAAAAGACATAAATGACTCCAAAAGTTGTGAAGCATTTAGGCAAACTTAAAAACCACAGCATTGTTTCGTAAGAATCTTCAAAAAGTACAATCATTTGTATCTAAAACACTGGCCATCAAATGCATTTGGTTTGAAGCCACTAAATAAGCCAACAGATGACTGCTGGTTCACTCTGGTTGCTGTTAATTGGAATACTTTGTCACAGATGACAAAAACTATGTTTTGAAATTGGAGGGATAAAAGGAGTCAAAACTAATCATTCTTTACAAGTAACTGCAGCAACCCATTTATACAATAAAGGTATTGATCAACAATCGATCTTGGAACACACTGGTCACAATAGCATCGATGAAGTGAAAAGCTACAAAAGGACATTAGCTAAACAATTAATTCAGGTATCAGATATTTTAGTAAACACTCAAAATACTCAAATAACAACAAATATAAAATGTTGATGGACTGTGAACCACAAATTGCTCTCAATAACTGCCTAAATGTGACTGTAAATATTGAAAAATTACAATTTTATTTTTATAAATAATGGTTATTAAAAAGTAGTCAAAAAGTTATGAAGAACTAATTAGATTACTTTATTTGACAAATCAATTTGCTTCATTTTACCTCACAATAATCTAATGAATAGTTGTCCTTCCAGCAATGCCATTTTGTACATGTGGTCTGAGGCATGGATGTAATTATTTTTAGTTCTAACCATTAACAATGGACAATGAATTTTGTAGACATTAATGGCTATGAAGATGAACAATTACGGCTTAAAATTTATTTTATAAAATTTTCTTAAATTATGGTAGAAAGTTCTAGTAATTTCAGGGACAATATCTGCAGATATAAAAACACACAACCTGTAGACTTTTAACAAAAGTTAATGCAAGGTTTCTTCTCTTCTTCTGTCACTTCCTCTACAGTTACTTTCTCTCCATTTACCAGCAATTACAGTATTAACAGCAGGTTTGTCAATGATACTGCAGCTTTTTTATGACAGGCGATTATAGCTCCCATGTCGTCTTAAAAGTGTTTTTACTGACGTGCAATGTACATATATATATATATATAATTGTGTCAACAATTCATTTCTTCTATACGTGTTATATTGTAGAAATACATTTTGTATGATGCTTCTGCCATCAATGCCTTTAGGTAGTGGGTGTGTTTAATCAAAACGAAATAGCTGCCATTGGAGTTGCAATAAAGAGCTTCCCGGAATTGAAACTATATGTATTAGTTAAAGCATGGGTCTGAGTGCCCTGTTGCAATTATCTGCACAAGCTTCCGGTGAAGTGGCTAAAAATGAAGCACAAGGCCAAAGGCTGAGTGCTCCAATTTTAGCGACAAGACCAGAAGCGAGTGTGGATAAATCCAATAGTGCTCAAAGGACTCGTGCTTTAATTGATTTGTAGTTATACTGAACATGCACAGTAGGAACTGCCATTCCTTTATGCATGTGAGTGAAAGTGTTGTGTGAGAATTGCTACCAGTAGCAGTGAAAATCTACCTCCATTGGAGAAAAGAAGTTTTTTGTCCTATAGTAAGAAGAAATCAGAAGAAAGGTTTACTACTGTTGAAAATGAAGAGTTAGAAGTTGCCTCAGAAGTAGTTGTGCCTTTGAACACTAAGGAAGACAATGCATGGGCAGTGCAAAACTTCAATGACCGGTCTATGGTCCAGAATTCTTGCTTACCTAATGATCCTGCTTCTTTACATCTTTCATTGACAAAACGTGTAAGTGGTTGTCTCTTCGTCATGGAAATGCGTCAGAAGTCAGATGAGCCGTATCAACCATCTTCATTGCATGCCCTTTTCTGTTGCTTATATTGCATCTGTTGACTTAATTGAGTCAGGTTTAACTTTTTGGACATACCTGACACTTGATTTGTAAGCTTCACAAGATTTTAGATGGTATTTGTAACACACTTTATGCCGAAGGTGTTGGGGCTTTTAGGCATTCTGCTCTTGTCATATCTATTGAAGATGAAGGATTACTGTGGCACAATGGTATATTTTCCTTTCAGTCTCAAAAATCATTACGGGATATGATGTTTTCTACATTGGTCTCCATTTGTGTCTTTGAGGTGTGCAAGAGCAGCGTGAACTGAATCCGGAACAGTTCTCTGGCTATCCTACTAATGTAGAGCTCTATAATGAGGACTCATATCATCAATACACCGAGCTGATATCTAAGAATAACTTGCATCATTTTAAAGACATACACATGAAGAACAAGAAAGTGACAGTCCATGCAATTGTAGGATCTCAGAAATGCTTTGTAAGAATGACGATTTCTATTTGAGCAAGCTTCCAGAAAACCCAAAGGCATTCTATTTAAGGCCACGAAAAGATCTCACCGCTGATAGGGCACATCCCGGTACATCAACGTTCCTGTAGGTATTCAACACTTTAAAAGCCATGCTTCCAAGCATGTCAGAGAGTGCTAGTACCAGTACAAGTTACACTTATTATTCATTGCGTGCTACTTCTACAACTCATATCTTTCAATTTAGTGTGTCAGAGAAGATCATTGAAGAGAAGTCAGGCCACCGCTCTCTTACTGCTTTAAGACAGTATGAATGTGTTACAACTCTGCTACAATGTTGTGTGGCAAAAACCATTGTTTCAGCTGATTCAGATGTTGTGAAAAGTGAGGAAAAGAAGCATCAAGAATTGGAAAAAGGAAAAGATAATGAGTAGCCAAGAAATGAAGAGGCTGTATTTTTGGGACAGTTGAGTAATTGTCTGATCACCTTTTATGCTTAGTGACAATTGTGAATTGAGAACTAACTACTTATCTGCATGTTTTGTGCATGTTTATATAAGAGGTCCAGAGTGATGAGATCAAAGCCTTCTCCTGGCCAACCACAACCCTGCTCTACATCACTTACTGCACTGGGTCATAGTCTTCTCTATTGCTTTAATGGGCAATAGTAAGTTCTGTATAGCTCATAGAGTACAGTGGAAGAACCAACAACACTCATTCTAATATAATACATCAAAAATGCTTAGATCTGAACCACAAGTATACTGTGGTGCAAATCAAAGCATGTACCGAAAATTGTTTACATGCTTTTTCTCACCTGGAATAATAATAAGTATTCCAAAATATGATCTGAGGAACATTGCATAGTTAAGGAATATCTTGTTTGAAAGATTGCATAGTTGACATCACATGATCCGACTATTCAACCCATGCACACACCTTAACTGGCAAATGTGACTAAACTGTTACTATTAATTTATTTAAATAATAAGTGTTAAATACATGTATACTGGCCGATAATAGTATAGTACTCCAGTGGTAATGGTTATTGTTAAGCATAAGTTCAATTATATCAAATAGTTTAATTGATTAAGTACACAATTATTATTTTGTCTCTGCCACCTCCCTTCCTCCCTCTCTCCTTCCCCTCCCTTCTCCTCCTCTTTCTGTCCCTCCCCTTTCTCTTTAGTGATCATCTGAAGTGACTCCGAAACTGCCAGAGTTGCCAGCTTTCTCTCCCTGTTCCTCTATTATTCTCCAATGGCCTACCCTGCTCTCCCATTCCTTTTACTGGTCTCCTACCTCTATTGTCTGTCTCGGCACCTCCAGCAGACACGTCACCTCCGCCACCTCCTCTCTTGCTGCTTTTCTACCCTCTCCCTGTCCTTTCATGGCTGTCGCTACCCCTTGACCACTACAACCTCCTGGTAGCTATTTGATCCCAGACCCACTTCTCAGTGTTAGTGGTGAAGGTGATCTTGTGGGAGGAGGTAGTATAATGGGAAGGAGGTGGTGTTCTGTTGGCTTCAGTGCAGGGTTCATCTACAGTGGTTGCCGATTTGAAGTCCCTGATTGAGAGCATATTTCCTCATATTGAAGATGTATAACTTATTGTCATCATACAATCGTCTGCATCAATGTCATGTAGTAGATCACACTTCATATTCTTCTTCCATTTTAACTTCAGTACTACTACTGTTCTCAAATTGTGAATGCAGCTGTTTTAATTAAAAATTTGGAGCCAGTAATAATAATTAATTTGTCAAGAATTAATTGACTGTACTACAACGGTCCATACAATCAAATTACACCAC
>NW_003546347.1:0-10807 GCF_000090795.2 Amphimedon queenslandica | reverse complement strand
TCCAACATTTGCTTTACCCGAAGATTGGTTGATTTCACATTTGCCTAACCATTGGTATGCTGAGGAGACTATGGTTGAATATATTGAGGCTGTGATCAATCCATACCGTATAGCCGCTTAATTTCGAGGGTACAATTTTCGCTGTTTTTGCGGATTTTCCGTATTCGCGAAAGTTAATTCCGTGAAATATCCGTATTGCCCATAAACACGTGTGTTTTTAAAAGAAGAACCGCGAAAGTTAATTCGTGAAAAAAGACTTGTGGTCTGATTCGCGAAAGTTTATTGCCTCGAAACTTTGTGGCTATACGGTATGTTAATGAAGTTTTTGCAAGATTAGGTGTTGGAGATGACAAAGCTGCTTTGGCCATCTTTGATCATTTCAAAGGACCAAAGATCACACAACTTCTTGAAGCCAACAACATCCAATCTGTGATCATCCCTTCTAGTTGTACAGATTGTCTACAGCCACTAGATGTGTCTGTTCATCGATCAGTAAAATCCTCTCTAAGTAAAAAATTTCAAGGTTGGTACGCCCATGAAATAGCAGACCAGATAAAGTCTTGTACTGTAGAAGAACTAGAAGCAATTGACTTGTCTACAGCAAAAATGAAGTGCTTGGGAGCTAATGGCCTGTAGATGTTGTAGACCATCTGACTAGATCTCCTGATACTATTAGTAACGCTGTAGCGTTACTAAGTAGGATTCACCCCCAAACAAGATGGCTGCCACAACTTTTGCAGCCTTACTATACCGGAAAAACAAGCTCCTATGCTTACCAGACTTCTTAGAGGACCTTATCTTGACCAGAGGACTCCAATGGTACAACTAGCGTCGCTCCAAACCTTTTCTAAGAGGAAAGTCAAAAATCCGCAAACCGGCCATTTTGTTCAGCCACCTTTTTTCATCTTCATCATCATCAAGAATAAATTCTGTCAATTCAGTTGGCCAGGTGTATCTTAATATTGCCTGATGCTACATAACTAATTTTTACCATTCTACTCCAACAAAGTACGCGCGGATCCATGACCCATCAGATCATTCTTCAAGTAAAGAAAAAGTGATATTGTGACTGCTGGATAGAGCCATCTTAGCTGCATGCCGCCATTTTGTTAATTAAAGAAACATGTGCTCCAAAATTTGGGTGTGGTCACGCATGCTCAGATCAGATCTGCAGCTCTGGAAGAAGCAATTTATTTTTTACCAAGCTATGCTTGGAATCAACTACTGCAATACTTTAGTGAAGGTTTCCAGCTAAAAGAAGGTAATACTAACATGTTACTGTTTTATCAAGTGTGTGATTTTATTTTATTTAAAAAAACAAATAGTTAATTAATGAATGATATGCAATGATAATATGGATGACAACAGCCTGGAAGAACAGAATAGCAGCAACATTGCACGGAAGATGGACACTCTCAGCTCACAGCTTCTTGAACAAGGAATTGTGTCAAGACTAGTATTAATTTCACTTGTCATCAGGATAGTTGATATTCTTTCAGCATGTCTATTCAGTGCTGTCTCTCATAAATGATGTCAAGTCATAACAATGATAATGATGAAGCACCTATGGTGCGTGAACTCGCCTGCTGAGATTCACCTGAGTGATAATGTGTTACTTGTACGCCCCCATGGTGACATTCAGTGGCGGAGCTGGAACTAAACTGATGCCCGGGCCCGGATGTGGGTGTGTCCACTTTCTAACTTTTTCTTTGGGTATTATACTTGAAAAGTACTTGCTAATTACTTATATGCATCTGTATACCCTTGTTAGTACTCTGGTGAGGCTTGTGGTTGGCTTTGTCTAAACTTTAGGGAAGGAATTGCTACATTGCATCTAATGAATCTCATTACAGAGCTTTGATGCCTGGCCTTGGCCCGTGTGGGCCCAGGTTTAGCTCCGCCACTGGTGATATTATATATCAGCAACTTGATATTTGAGAAAAGGATAATTGATTTTGAGTAAACTGCACCGATGCAATTACTGCACTAATCCATAAAATAAATTATAGGTGTGGTCAGCACTCAGCTGAGCTGATCTGATGAACATGGCACGTGGCTAGGACAAAGAAGAAAAGCTGAAATTTATTTTAGCACCTGAAGCTGTTTTAAAGAGAAATTTGGCGCAAAACTGTTGCCTAGATATTTAGGAGACTGAGAGTTTGGTTGCTCCTGCTTTCCCCAGTGTGGCCTGAAAAATTTTCAAAGAGGCTAAGTCACAAACTTTGAGCAGCTGTAACTCACAAACAACAGAGATAAGAAAGTTCCCACATAATTTTTAATCTAGGTACTTTTCTCTACCTATTAATGCTAATTTTTTCCAAGTAGTCAAACACAAAGATTGGGCTAGGGAAAGTGGTCTATTCTTGAAAATATTTAGGCTTTGCTACCATGGATTGCTACTAAAATACAACGAAGCAAAATAAATCACCTTTTTCTTAAAGCTTTAAAAGAATTATCACTCAGGAGAGCTCAGTAAAAAAGATATTGACCAGGAATTAACAGACATTTTTGTGACAGAATGACAACCCAACTGCATAGTACCCGCCTACGCAAGCATGGCGAGTCCAATAATAATAGAGAAAATTATTATTTATGTAAAATCGTCAAGCATTCAATGGCAACTAAAGAAATATTATAAATATTATAAAAAAATCAACACAAACAAAAACAAAAATTTAAGAGAACAAGATTACGTAAGATTCCGAACCAACATGAATGCAAAATGAAAATCCTACTTGTGATGCAAATTCTACTCTACATTGCAAGGTGATCCGTAATTCTTTCATAGTAACATTTGACAGTACAATGTAGATTAGAATTTGCGTCACAAGTAGGATTTTCATTTCGTATTTTTGTTGGTCGTTTGGAATCCTATTTAACCTTGTTTTTTTAATTTTTCATGTTTTGTTAATGGATTTGTTGCAAGCGGAGTAACTCCATATAATGAAGCTGGTGAGCCAGTAGTTATTGATGTTAGCAGTGAAGATGAGAACTCAACCAATGAAGATGCATATTATGAAGTAGACAACAACAATAAAGCTTACAGTGAAAAAGAGGATGATTTATTATATGACCTGAGTGTGAAGTTGCATTATAGAATTTGACATTATTGTTTACTTAAGGTACTTTTGGATGAAATTTTAATATTTTTGTAATTGCTGCCATTTTATAGTAAAGAAAAAGTTGTACAACTTGTGCTATTTTTAAATTTTTACTATGCACTGTTTAGAAGTTATAGATCATTTAACTTGAAATATTAAAAGAAATTCCTGCATAAATTTTCATACTTTATACGCCATCTTTGATCTTGTGTCATTTCTGGATACCTCTGTATATTATGAAACTGGCAGGAATAATTAATTGCAAGGTGGGGTTAAGTTATGACGTCATATTAGTCAAACCATTAATAAAAATGGCCACCAGTATGTATTTCCTGACTATAGTTTATTTAGCTGTTTCATCTGGTGAATGCAGGCTCTACGAAGCTCTAAAGCTTGTAATCGTGGCATAATGAAAGCAAACACTCAATCAAGTTTGTATGCAGTAAATGCTTTTGTGATACACTGATGTTTGAAAGTCAACAAAACTTCATGAGAGATTGCAGCCCATTTTGCAAAACTTAAAAAACTTTTGTCAAATGATGCAACATACGTCAATAGAAAATAATATTATAAACACAATGATACTACTAAAAATTAAAGTATTCTCATCATGTTCAAGAATTCTTAACTAAGTTTTCATCCATTTTACAAAGTTTAGTAAAGTTTATTGCATCTCACTATTGAGAAAAAAATTGAAAAAATAATATATTGTAGAAAAAGTGTAAAGAAAACAATTTGTGTTCCGAAATCTAAATTGTGCGTTCAGCCCGTTGTACCTTAAAGTTTATACAAAATTTGAGCAAAAATTAGCAATTATTACATAAATAAATTATAATTTCAATTATCACTACTATCGACTTTCATCACTCGTTTCACAAGTCTTTTTCTTTACTCTGTATTTCAAGTTAACAGGGAATCTCTAGACCTTGAATTAAATCAATTGAACACCTTCTTGTGCCAGTAACTTCACAGCTAACCATTTCTCCATGACAAATAACTAATGAAAAAATTTCAAAATTTTTTTTGGAGGATGCTTTAGAGTTTCTATCCCTTTAATGACACTCACTGCATATTTGTCTACCATGTTTTATGGCTGTCTTTCACATGTTCAGACTTCTCCAATAACGAGGGTCCAAATTTCCCATAAACATGAAATCCTTGAATGCAACTAGACTGTGTGAGTTCATCTACCATGCTATGTATTCCACGTGGCTCTTTACTTTATACAGTATATATGTTGCATAAGGTTTAAATTTTACTTTGTCAATCACATTGTTAAATTAAAAATACGTAAAAAATGAAGAAATTAAATAATAAATGCCATGAAATATTTCACGTTTACAGTATCCTAGTGATGACGCACATAAAAGGTACCACATGCAGTATAACCCAGCAAGACCACAGCAGTGATCTAAACCACCCACAATGCTTTAACCTACCCACAACAATGCTTTAAGCCACCCACACTTCAATCAAAAATTTTTAATATTATTTTGATAAAAAAACAAATATAATTTTTTGATGGACTGGTGCAGGAATACCGATTATACGAAGACGGCTGTCAGATAATTCATTGATTGGAAAACCTCTGCAGGATAACCAATTATGCAAAGAAGGCTACAAAAATTTCATTGATTGGCAAACCTTTTCTAAAGGTCATCATTCTATGGAGCCATTAGTGCCCTGATGAGGTCTTGTCATATTAAATGGATGTACAATTAATGTGTATCCATTCAGTGTTTCATCTTCTAACGCCGCTTACATCTGTAGTTATGCTGAGAGATTCTCTATTTCCCGTAAATTAAGCAAGTGTCTTCAAAAATCCAAACAACGGACAGAACTTGCAAAAAGCCCAGACCAATCATCATATAACAATTAATTTTTGATAACCATCATAATTGTAATGCAAGGGTGTTTGTGTATGTGTGTGTGTCTGACTTATGTGAGTTAGTTATTCATTATAATTGTTGGATACTACACCTCTCCCCCCCGTCTCTTATGACAAAATATATGGCGTTAAACAATTAGGGAGCCTTCTGTTCCTCGATGATCTCCACGGTTGAGTTGGTTGTCGTGGTGATTCTGATCCCCGTTTTATGAAACCCACCGTCTTCTATGGATTCATCCTGCTGTGGGTTTGTGTCCCTTATCATAGAGTCTGGTTCTGTGATGCTCACATCTCGGTGCCTCACATGATCTATATGTCATGGGACAACCGTCCTGTATTCAATCTCACCATATATGTGCAAGGTCCTCAACCTTCAGTAACCACTCCTAAAATCCATGACAATCCCATTGGTAAATCCCGGACATAGGCAGATTCTCCCACAGTTAACCCTCGGTCCTTCGCTCATGATTAGCTTATTATTTACGCTGCTTTTCCTGAACTCAAGAACTTAAGTCAGGATGCATCATGTCTAGGTGGGTGCAGAGTTTCCAACCCATGAGCAATGTTGCTGGGGTGGAGCCAGTAGTGGAGTGAGGGGTGGTTCTGTAATGAAACAGGAACCTGCTAACTTTAGTCTCCAGATCGGGCTCGCTTTATTCCCTCCTTGAATAATTGAACAGTTCGTTCCAGCTGGCCAGTGGAAGATGGGTGGTACGGGGCACTTAGTATAGGTTGAATTCCATTATGGTGTAGAAAGGTTTCAAACTCTTTACTAGTAAAAACAGCCCCATTGCCTGTCACGACTGTACTAGGTAAGCACTGTGTTGCAAAAACTGCCCTTAGTTTCTCTACAGTGGTGTTAGTGTTAGCAGAATTAACAATAGCCACATCCAGCCACTGTGAATAAGCACCTACAATCAGAAAGAACATCTTTCCCATAAAGGGCCAGATAATCTACCTGAAGGCATCTCCTTTGTTTCTGTGGGTAATCCCACAACAGACACTGTGCTAATGTAGGACTGTGACTAGCAAGTTCGCACTGTGGGAAGTTCTTGACAAATTGTTCAATGTCTGCATCCATCTTTGGCCACCACAAGTAGCTACGGGCTTTATATTTCATCCTGGACATTCAAATATGTCCCTTGTGTAGCATTTCCATATCTTTCTTTCTCCCTACAAGAGATACTACTACGGTGCCACCCCATAATACACACCCCCCAGAGACACTCAGCTCATTCTGCCTTTGTTTGTAAGGTAATAGCCCTGGGTCTGCTTTGTCCAGTCTGGTGTCTACCTCTACTCTAGGATCCTAAGTTGTCCAGCAGGCAATTTGACCAGTCCTAACAGGTGTGTCCTGTAGACTCTCCACCAGAAATATAGTCTCCCTAGGTGTAGGTATTTTTTTTGGAAACTGAGGCAGTGGGAGGCTACTTAAAGCATCAGCAACCAAGTTCTCATGCCCTGGCTTGTGTTTTATTGAGTAATCACATGCACCCAGAAGTAAGGATCATCTCTGTAGTCAGGCTGATGCAATTTGAGGTACCCCTTTCCTAAAATATGTTGAAGCAGTTCGTGATCTGATATGAGTGTAAAATGTCGACCATTGAGATAACTGTGAAATTTCTTTACCCCAATGACCAGAGCCAATGCCTCTTTATCAATCTGTGACTAACGCTTTTCTGCTAGAGCTAAACTAGAGTGGGAACAGTATGCAATAGGGCATTCTAAATCTTGAAGGTCATTATGGGCTAAGACTGCTCCTATGCCATATGGGGAAGCATCACACTGTAGCAGTAGCTCCTTCTCTGGATCAAAAGCTACTAGTAGTACAGGAGACACCACCTGCTTCTTTACCTTAGTAACGGCTGTTTCTTGTTCCTTAGCCCACTTCCCCTTCTGTAACAAAATATACAAAGGAGAAAAGTGTTTGATAGTTGGGGTAAAAGTTTTAAATAGTAAGTTACCATTTCCAGAAATGAAAAAAAAAAAAAAAAGTCAAAATGGCGTTGTCACATGGTGTTACAGACCACTCGCGATTTGCGGCTCCTGATGACTGCCTGGCTCAAGATTGGTTCTCTATTGATGCTCATCTTCGCTCTTACCTATCCCCCCCTTCTGTCTTCTCTTTCTTCTGGTCATATTGGTGTGCTGGAAGCTGGTGAGGAATTCACTAGTATCCTATCATCTACTTTAACAACAATTACTGTACCCCACCCTAAAAGAGGCATCCATCGGCCCCGTTCCATTGACAAACTCGCCTCAGTATTAACATAAAAGAAAAATGAATCACGGAAACACTTTAAAACCAACCCAGCTGTATTCCTTGATGCTGTGAGAGCCCATAATAAGGTTCTCCTTGCTGCCCGAAAGTCTTCTGATCACAGATCTGCTATTAAACAAGAGAGGGCCTTCCATCAGAATCCATGGAAATTTTCCAAATCGGTATGTTGCTCCAAATCGAAATTAGAACCATCTTTCTCTGAGTCAGTGTGTCTGGAGTATTTTAAAACTGTGTTTAGTGTCAACAATGGTCCCGCCTATGTTGGTCTACCGACCTGGGTGAGCAATCTTGTTTCAGTTGGTTCTGACAATGGAGAAGATGTGGAGTTTGATTTATCACCAATTACACCAGGTATTATTAGACGTGTTTTGTCTAAATGCTCTAACAGCTCCTCCCCCGGTCCTGATGGTATCTCTTACTATCATCTTAAAAATTTACCATGCACTCATCTCTTCCTAGCTACACTATTCTCTAAAATCATTATATCATCCCCTTTTGCCCCACAAATTTGGTGTAGTGGCAAAATTCTACTCTTTCATAAGAAAGACAACAATGATTCCCCTGAGAATTTTCGCCCCATAGCACTCACATCAACAATCGGGAAACTTTTACACAGGATCATAGCTAAAAGGCTGGAAACCTATTTATTAGAAATTGGTTATCTTGACTCCACCCTCCAGAAAGGCTTTCTTAGTGATGTAGATGGAGTCATGGAACATATACTATCGCTCAACTCCATCCTTTTTAATGCCAAAGAACACCATCTGCCTCTATTCATGACCTTTGCCGATCTGAGAAATGCTTTTGGGTCAATTCATCATCAATTGATCTCAGATATGCTGTCGCTGGTAGGTGTTCCTAACACCATTGTTTCTTATGTCTCAGATCTATATTCCAAACTTTCCGGATCTGTTTCCACCAGACATTGGCAGACTAACTCATTCAATATTACATGTGGAGTCATAGGCGGCTGCAGGATTTGACTACTAGTCGGGCTGGGTGTGGCACAGGAAATGGGTTGGGTGCGCAAAGTGCGCCGCGATTTTGGCCACACCCTCTTTTACGCACCCTTTTTAGCGCAATTTTTTGGTAGCGAAGGTTATTGTAATAAAGTAGTGGGTGGTGTAGCTCCAACACTGACTTCTGTAGTGGTAATAGTACTAGTAGTAGTATTAGTAGAGGAAGTAGAAGAATAGGGTGGTGGAGAATGAGCAACAATTGACTGTACATCAACTGTAGCTGTAAAAACTGTAGCTGTATCAACCACAAGAGTAGACTGAGACTCATGATCATCAACTGATTCAGCAAGAGACTGACCTAAAGTAAGAATTATTGAGATAATCTGTATTATTGACTTCTATACTGTACTTACTAGGTTCACTTTGTAAACTGTTGTTCCTTTTTAGCAGGCTTGTTCACAAAGGACATAGTGAAGCTAGTCCAGGCTTTTAGACATTGCAACTGACAAGAAAAGAACACTGAAATAGCACTAAATAATGAAATGATTATGCTTTCTAGTGTTGCTGTGGTGGCCCACTGTGATTGGCACCAAAGTCTTACCACCTCCTCCTTTATTTAGTCTCTCTTCATCACCTTGTTATCACCTTGTTATCAGCCTGCCATTTATGCATTCATAATTATAAGATTTTCATAAAAAATTGAAATTATAATTGCAATAACTGTTATTAACTATTAATTAACCATAGAATAACTATTAATTATGGTGATGTCACACTTCCGGTCAGAATTTTTGGTCGGGCATTGCCCCTAAATGCCCGACCCTGCAGCCGCCTATGCGTAAAGTATTTCAAGGAGATACTCTCTCTCCACTTTTGTTTCTACTCTGTTTCCAACCAATTGTCTCCCTCTCTAATTCACTCTCTACCTGTGGATTTCAGATGAAACTGCCTATTACTAACTCTATTGGCCTACCTTGTGTTGGATCATATGTTTATGTAGAATGGAACGAACCCGATTCTCTAGAGCCGTCAGGCTGGTACCATTGTCAAGTGATTGAGTATGAATCAGATGGAAAGGCTCTGCTGAGTTATAGAGATGGTGCAACTGAGGTTCTAGACCTAAGGAAAGCAAGATGGGAACATACTAGGAAGAATGGCAAAGCCTTTCTCCCTTTTGATGTATCACCTCCAACCTATCAACTAAAGAGAGTCAGACAAGACTCCAAGTTACCCAAATTTACTCCTTCAACTCCACAACGGGTCAAAGCTTATGCTGATGACCTTACTCTAATTTCTAAGAGTAAAGTAGACCATCAGAGTGCTCTGAAGGAAGTAGACAATGCCTGTAGAGAACTTGGCTTGGAGTTTCGACCAGACAAATGTGTCTCTTACTGTTTTGATGGCGAAAAACCTCTCCCCCACACTGTCTTCAACCTCAATGATGGTAAAACTCGTAATATCTCCTCGGGTCCTACTAAATTTCTTGGGGAAACCATCGGACTAACACCTACTCTATCTAAAAGAGCTGCCACAAAGAAAATCACAAAGAAACTTTATGACGCTTTGTGTGCTATAGATTCGCGTCCTATTAGAGGGGAATACAAGGCTTGGATTTACAAATCCTACTTGGCCCCCGCAATTCAATTTCACCTCTCTGTTGATAAAATCTCTGCTGGTGTGACTAAGAAGATCCAACGTCGGGCTACCTCTCTACTAAAAAAGTGGCTTAAAATTCCTAGATGTGCCACTTTAGCTGTCCTCTTTCACCCTGAGATTTTAAACATACCATATTTACCCCATTTACTAGAAAAGTCGAAACTCCGCTTCTTATCTCTACCATCTCTCTCTCATGATCACAATATCAAGTCACTATCCACTCTTATCTCCGATCCGAAATTCTTGGAAAGTGAGAATGTCCCACCTAAAGTAGCTGAAATTATTTCCACAAGCAATCCTCCCAATAAATTGAGTGAGTTAAGACTACTACTTAAACAATTACGCACTTCTCATATATTTGAGTGGAATTCAAGTCTAGAGTCTCTAACTGTCCAAAATAAACTACTTGATATTATTCCACTAGAGTCTGACTCAAAGGTTTGGTCTAGAGTAATTACTGCTCTTCCAGCTGGACAACTATCGTTCATTATTCGTGCAGGTATTGACTGCTTACCAACCCCAATGACCTTGTGTCGTTGGAAATACCGCACTGACTCATCTTGTGGTCTTTGTAATGCTCCACAATGCACTGTAAATCATATCCTGAGCTGTTGCCCTACTAGTTTATTACAAGGTCGCTATACTTGGAGACATGATACTGTTCTTAAAAGATTATACAATCTGTTGAGGGATAACCTAGATGAGTCAGTTACGATATTTGCCGATCTTAATAATCTCAGAGCTTCAGATACCCCTCCAGCCACCATCCCATTAAATATTATAGTCACAACAGCTAGACCTGACATTGTGATCATTGATGGTAGATATATTTGTCTACTGGAACTTACCATCCCCAGTAATAATATGGCCAGCTTAACAAATGCAAGAGAAAGGAAGCAAAGGAAGGAAAATTATATCTCCC
>NW_003546346.1:209007-252612 GCF_000090795.2 Amphimedon queenslandica | reverse complement strand
ATATTCTCTAAATATACTATAATCTGCCCTGACTTCATAAACTATAAAACCATTAGGTGGTACACCAATCAATGGAACTAGCTCCTCCTTCAATTGATCAAAGGTTATTCTTTTGTCAACTTGCACCTGTATCTCTGATTTTAATAATAATGTTTTAAAAATAAAACACAAGTTATTACTTCTTTCTCTTCCTATATTTCCTTCATTAATCGATATAATTTTCATTGCTATTCCTCCTTCAGGTACGATAGCTGTAGTGGGAGTAGCTGGAGGTATTGTAATGTTTAGTAGTATTGAGTTGAAGTGAAAATCAACATATCTGTACATCAAACTATCTTTATAATCTGCTAGAAAATCTTTAGGATCTGATGATACATAGAACTAAATGTGTGTGTGTGTGTTTGGGTGCAATGACGAAAA
Source organism: Amphimedon queenslandica (assembly GCF_000090795.2). NCBI lineage: Eukaryota > Metazoa > Porifera > Demospongiae > Haplosclerida > Niphatidae > Amphimedon > Amphimedon queenslandica. The sequence continues at coordinate 252,192 of NW_003546346.1, read as the reverse complement.
GGACTACAAATTAAGGTAATACTGAATAGTTTGATTATTTATGACTAGCAATATTTTTGTGGCCCAAAAATTGCAAATGCATCCCAAAATTTCTACTTTCATCAATTTTCATGGATTTTATTTTGTGAATTTTGAAAAACTTTGTAAAAATTTCGGGCTACAAAAATGCTCACTATATGGTATAGTTGTTACATCTAATTTAGCAGGGTATCAATTTTCATTATTTTGCAGTGCATAACTATAAAAAACTACCTACGCATGGAAAATAATTGGGGTGAGCCTGAGCAAGCCCACATAAACGGCAAAAGTATCTATGGTTTGTCTGTTTGTACACATACATCACCCCTATTCATGCATAATACGGTAGATACTATGCATTAACAATGCTATATAAATTCAGTTTTCAATAGTTCATTAAAAGTGGGAGTGGCCACAAGAAAATAAAATGGCGACCAACACACGGGAAAAAGTCATGAGTTTTCTAGCAGCAAAATAAGACAGAAATTCTGTCCAAAGGCTTCTCCAATAGCAAGGCAAGGTTATAGATGCAATAAAATAACCATGAAACTTGTTTTTGCGGATAACTTGACTTATTGCACTCGCATACTGATACCTACTGACCAAATGCTGCAAGGAATGTTAAGAAAGCAGATATGCCATTTTTATTGATGTGAATGACTTTGAATGTCAGTCTCAGCTTGAACTAACTTGGACTACATGGCTACAGTCGCCTATCTAGCCATATCATTTGTGTAGTGACTGATTCAATTTCTATCTATTTTTAATGCTTCTTAAATGCAACTTGAATTGATGACAAAGGTACATGTAGGTAGTACACTGCTCCATCAAGTTCTGAGCTGCTTAAGTTCCACAGCTATGAGTATTGTTAGTCTGTCAAGATCTATTGTATGTACATTGCTTTACTTGCTTAGGCTCGCCCCTTCAATGTTTTACATTCGTCTAGTTATTAACAAACCATATGCTAAGCTAACATGACACTTTACCACTGCAGTAAATGGAGAAGCCACATCTTTTGTCTATTATACTATATTAAAGTATTAGATCAATAAAAATATTAATATCATTCTTCATTGTGTATGCTTGTCACATGTCCTACATAATACAAATTCTTTGAACCCATGCCATTATTTAATATAGTATTACTACTGTTATTGAACTAAGCTGTCTGTAGCTAAACTGACTTTTTTGTTCCCTTCATAGAGTATCGTTCCTAAAGTACTTTCTTTATCTCTAAGCTCGATAAAAGCATCACTCTCAGTAACACCCTGGAAATGATCCATCTCCATTACTAATCTCATACATGATGAATTAATATTAAATAACTAGAGAAAGAAAGGATTAGATCAATGGAGGGAGGGAGAGAAGTACTTTATTTTGGTATGTGGCATTTTATTTTGGCAAAAAATATAATTTGCGGTTTGTAATCTGTTGGCTACTATGTACATGTGCATTAGTAAGTGTCGCTTGGCAATATTAATACTAGTGATTTTACTTGCAAATTGCCAATCATCAAAATAAAACCCCACCAAATTAACTAATTGGGAGTATATTCTTCTTCTTACTTCTCCTATATATTGTTTTAATTCTTCAACAGCCCAGCCTCTTTCCCCTCTCACTGGTTTAGCTGGTGCTACTTCACCAGTTGACAGATCAACCACTGACATCTTTAAATTAACACCTACACCATCAACACATGCACATGTAATCGTTATGGTATCTAACTATACCAACCTCCATCATTGTATTTCCTAAAGGTTTCATCTTTTTTACGAGTTTCTAAGAATAATTCAAAAGAACGAAGAACTCTAGCCCTCCCTATAAGCTGTTCAATAGTTTGATGCTGAAACTAATTGAATTGTAATTATAACAACAGAATAGATAAAACAATTATATGTACCTGATCAAGATCAAAGGACCTATGCATTACATTATTCCAATAATTATATTTAACTAAACGACATCTCTCAATAGGTATATGAGGAGCTAATTTCATTAACTGAGAAAAGAAGATTAAACAGCATAAAATCAACTAAAATACCTTATAAGCTTTATCCAGTACTACAGGTAGTAATTCATCTTTATGTACTTTAAATGTTGACATTGATTCACCAGTAACAGGGTGGTTGCAATATAATTCAATCTGTACAGTAAAAGTAATACATACATGTACATCTACTTTGCTTATCTTACTCTTACTTTACACATTTCTCCTTCCATTTTTTGTTTTTGTCTCTTATCCTCAACCTCTTTCAAACCTATTCAAGTATTAACAATAAAATAATGACACATACACGTCAATAAAACCTTTTATAATCTTTTCACTGCATTCTCTTTCAATAATTAGTTCCATATTCATTAATGTTATTCTTTCTTGTAATTGCTCTATTACTTTTTTATTATCTACTAATGGCTGATAGTCTGGAATTGTCATCGCTTCAAGATGAAATTTGCAGTCATCAATTTCAAAGGCCATTCCTCTTCTCACTTTGCTAACAGCTTTAAAAATTATAATTAATAGCAGAATTATATTACTATGCTCTAACCTGAACTACTATTACTAGAAAGTGACCTCAAATAATCAATCTTCATTTTTGACAATTTGTCTGACAATTTTTTGTTTTCTTCCTTTAACTCATTAAACTGAGAGCACAATACAGTAAACTCTTCATCAAGTGGTTCTTGCTATTAATAATTATTATGATAAATACAAACTAGTGAGATACTGTACAGCCATTCAATTTTGCAGAGAAAAATTTTGCAATTCCTGAAAAAACTTAAATTGCAGATTGAAACAGTTAATACAGAGGCAATGTATAAATATTATTATTTACGGATTTAAAATTTAGGTCTTTGAATGCATTCAAAACTCGCAAAATTTAATTCTCTGCAAATGTTTCCAGCAGTACAGTATATCTATACCTCAACTTTTTTACTTGAAACAGACAATGATTCTTTCTAATAATTGGAATAATTATAAAAATATATGACAAAAATCTGCAAAATTAATTAAAATTTTTACAAATATTCATACTATACACAATAGTGTAATAAGCTAACTTTAGGTATAGTCAATCCTTCCAATATTGATAGTTCTTGCTGCAATTCAATTATTTCCTATTATAAGTGCAATACTGCAATGCACAGTGCAGTAGTATGACATACCTTTTCTTTGCTACAAATACTATCTCTTAGTCTGTACTCAGCTTCATTAAATAAAATATAAGAAATAACCTGCAAAAATCAGTTATTTGATAAAATTCATGTATGTGACATGTGTAACAAAAATTAAAATATTATGGACTGACCTCAGTTTGTTGCATTAGGTCTTGATCTTTTTCTTTTAGTTCCTATACAAAACAATATTCAAAAAAAACAATATTCAAACATTACTATTCATTTTAATACCTTTTGTCTAACATCTTGTCTCCTCCATAGTGTTAAGTTACCAATAGTCAGTTTCTTTAGCCCTTGTCCCATTAGTATATGAATATTCTCCATCATCCTCAATACAGTAAACCCAATATCAGAGAAAGGAAAGGAACAAGTGACAGATATTGAAGTGGAGGACTCAATGTACTTAATGATCAGTAGTTTACCAGATACTTTTGAAAGTATATCCTTAATATCCTTCAGCATATGTTCCTCAGGCTCCCAATCAAAGATAAATGTAGCTATTTCACATTGAAGATGAGAAACAGAATCGAATCTCTTTTCAAGACAAAGACTAATTGAGATTGATTTGTAAAATTTATTCAACTCCACTTTATATGCCTCAATGTGTTCTTCTGCCTCAGTGATATTCATTTCCTCTACTATGCTATGAAGTAGTGTAATATTAGTCAGTGAACACTCATCTTTAACATGACGAAGGATACTAGAAACATCGGAACACTGTTCTACTTTTTTACTAAGACTGCTATAACAAGAGAGGAATTCCTTGATGTCATCAACATTTAAATTTCTTTTCAAAATCTTGCAAGCATTATACAACATCCTTGTGTAAGAAATTCTTATTGAGCTAAACTCCACAAATAAATGCTTAGGAACAGGAACTTCAACTACAACAAAACATTTGCAATAATGGTGTCAATATATCAATACTATGTACCTTGTGATGATAATGGTACAGAAGATGAATTACTAGTACCTTCAGTATTAGTATTACCTACAGATATACATGTAATATTTTTAAAATGGCATTAAGAGTATTGTATGACAATTGTGTAAAAAGTACATAGAGCAGGTTATTTTTGGATTATTCTAATCATAATTTGTACTTCATTGTGGGTCAATTTGTGGTGTCAATTAATTTGATGGTTGACAGTTCCCAACTCACTGACTTCATGGATTTTAAAATCATGATATGCCCCAAGCCACAAAAATAACCTGCTACTCTACTATATTTTAATAAATATATACCAGATTGTGTAATAGTTGGTATCTTAGTAGTTTCATTAGTACTTGCATTATCTATAGATATTAATGAATAAATTATCATTTCATATTATTTATAACCTTGAGAAACTATATCATGATCCTTAAGAGTTTCAGGAGTCAAACAAACTTCAGGAGTAGGAAAATACTTACCTATAAACACATAACACTATAGCTATGATATACTAAACAGCTATTTTCATAACATAAGGATAAAATGATGATTTTATTGTACTCACTAATATCATCCAGTATAGCTTGTCCCAGTTGTATATTAGTACTTATCGAACACAATACATTAGCAAATGTATGTAAACTGTTGGGATCAGTTTGAACAGCTTCTTTGACAGCAGTTAATAGAGCCTCACGTTGATTAGGAATAGAGGGCCTCGCTGACACCACTCTACTAACTGCTTCTTGTGTTAACATATGTTCAGCGTAAAGTAACCAAGCAATACCAACAGAATCACAAAGAGACTGAGACAGGACAGTATGACGATTATTAAAAATATTAATAAGAACATGATGTTCTATGATAAAAAAACATAATTACAGTACACAGTTGTGGTTAACTCACGTAACTTCTCAGCTACAGCAGTTTCATTCATAGATCGAAGAGTGTCTGACAGTGAGTCTAAATTGGCTCCTCCTCTAATGTCAACATTATCAGCTCTACTTAACCATTGGGAGAGGCACTCTGTCGTACAACGATACACATCACCACGATACTTCATTTCAATAGCATCCAGTGTATTCTTCCTTAGTCCAAGTCTCAGTCCAAGCTCGTGCCATTTTGTTTCTGGAAAACCACATTTCTTCAATAAGTCAATAACATCAACAAGCTCATCAACACCTACTAGAGAACAGAAATAAATCATAATCTTTCGTCATCATTCAAACTGTGCCTAAGCAAGTTTGACAAGTGGCCATAGTCACAGTCCTGAGCCTGAGGCCAGACCCTTGGAACAACAATAGAGGAAACTATCTCGCTCTTTTATGATTCGATCCACATTCCAACCAGAGTGGGTAGGGCTAAATGAATGATTTTATTTTAATTTGAATTTTATAGCTAGTGACACAAATAATGTATCCAGACATAGATAACTATCCGTGATCCAGAAGACTATCTAGACTGATTAAATTTAAATTAAAATAATTTCTATTGAAAAAAATTTAAAATATGAATTAAAATTAGTTAGCAGTCAGTAGGTAACTTGTAATCATCTGGCACAGGCAGGAAAACTGAGCGTCTAACTTTACCATCCACTGACTCAGAGAAATGACCTTTCCCTATAATTAACACAGAATGATGATTACAGCTTAGGAGCTATAACAGACATCATGCTTGTGGAACAAAATAAAATGTACATTGACATAAAGATATCGTTACAACCTTGTGGCTTTTAAATGAAACTCAAATTCTTTCACGTTAAGAAAATCAAAACCTCTATTGCAATTTCTTTTTTCATACATGTACATCATAGTCATAATTCTTCTTCTCATTGCTTATAGATTAATTTACCAGTAGTATCCTCTACAAAGAACACTTCTCCTTCTTTTAGAATTCTTTTCTCACCAGAAGATACAGTTACCTGTACACTGGCATCCAAATTAACTATGAACTGTCTTCTTGGTGCTGTGTGCCATGAGTAATTGTAAGAAGATGGAGTCTCTCTAAACATAAGACCAGTTGATGGTATTATATCCGATATTGAACCAATGTCGCCTATAAAAAGTATTATCATTTTACATGCAGTTCAGGGTTTCCAACAAAATTTTTGATATAGTGCTCTACTTTTATAATTTTTCTGATATGTACAGTACACATTTATATGCTGCACAGAAAGGTTAGAGCATTAGGAAGAGGAAAACACAGAATTAAATTATACAGAGGTAAAAATTATGAAGTTGCTAAAAATCTGGCCGATGAGTTGACCCTCTACAATAACAGGGGTTTTAATCATAAATAGTTAGGAAAGAAATTTCTGCTTTAATAATTTGTATGAATCATAATTATACCATGTTCTTATGTTGAGTAGAAAATTTGAGCTGATTTCAATCAAAATTAATTTTTACTGAATTTTTAAAGATGCTCAAAAATCTAGAGAAAAACCTAATATACCGTATAGTGGGAAATTTTGGAGGGAATTAAATTTGGTGAATTTGGTGTTTTGATAGCCATTTGCCAAAATAAAATCCGCCATTATGAACCACTATATGCATGCTCAATGGCACATAGCTACACTGTCATAAATTCGCCAAACTAAAATTCGCCAATCACCAAATTGTAGTCCCTCCAAAAATTTCCCACTATACGGTAGTACAGGGTTCTTTATCAAAAATGACTACAAAAAATCTCCATTTTCACAATGTTTTGATACATATACCACATAGCAGAAAATTTTCATTTAGTGCTAATTTTCGTTTGTTTCATTGGCCAAAATTTTGAACAAAACTTTTAGACAAAATTTAATCTAACTAAAATTTTTGACCCACACCAAATCCTCTTTTCACTACAGCCACGGCATAGCAATCTGTGGCATCATCAGGCTTGACACAAAAGGCAGTTATTCTCCAACTGATGGGTTCAGAATGTCTTAATAAATGTGGTAACCATATATCAGGGGCGTCGCTGGCCTTGAAGATTGGTAGAGCACTATAGGTCTATAAAGGAGAAATAACCTTTTCACACGTGAAGCACGCGAAAAATTTTGCCAATATTCATGATGGGTGTGGTCAATTTTGGTCAATTAATTGATTGATTAATTAACTTTTGACGCCCAAAATTCATAATGGCATTCATTTCCAGCAATAAATTGCTTAACTACCGACTGTATTTCTACATTATGAGTCAGTTGTTCGTGTGTGTGAAGAAGTAAGCAGTGATTGAGTCTTTCCTGGATGGTTATTAAATGAATTAACTTGAATTAATAACTAATTTTAATAAAAAATGGCTACGGATCTTCAAAATAATTTCAATCCCTTCCGGACAATAAAGGAGACATTTATAAAGTAATTTTATCATTAATTTATTTATTATTGGTGGGGCAACTGCCCTACCTGCCCCTTAGGCAGCGACGCCTCTGTATATACCAAAGACATTCATCTTAAACCATACATGTGGCACTAATTAAGTGGACGTGGCAGTGAAAATTTATGTTAGGCAAAACAAAAATAAATCAACAAAAATATCTTGTAAAGCGGCTAAGCCAGCTTGAAAAGACAACGAAAGTTTCTGGCAATGAAAATTTCTTACTATACGGTATCTACTCTTGACGGTATATACATATTTTTATGTTGTGTAGAAAATTTGAGCTGATTCCGATCAAAATTAAATTTATAAAGTTACTTTAAAAGTATGTATAAACTTCAGGTCATGAAGTAGCTGTTTAGCACATTTTGCCTTTGTAATTATTGTAGATCTACACTGACCTTTTCCTTTCATTTTTATTTTCACAGTTCCAAAATGTGACTCACCATCTTGACTGCTATAAATCCTTGTAATTGTAAAAAATGATTCAATCTGTAACAAACAACAATCCTATACAGGAAATAAGCATTTGTTCACCTTCTCTCCAACCTCTAAGTTTGAAGCCATTCTAGGTGTGGACACATTAATTAACCATACAAGTTTAATTATACTTAATGAGAGTGAAGCAGACATATATACAAGATGGATTGTTGGCCTCGCCCAGCTTTGCGTAGGCGAGGACTAGTTTTATTATCACGTCTTTATTATAGCTACTAAATTTAAGAGCATAACATTAGACTATATATTTTTTAAATTGGAAAAATTAGTTTTTAATAACATAAACATGAAACTAATTTCAGTCAGTTGTGATTTAAATTCCCTCTTCTTTGTCAACCTACAGCAAGAAACAAATATAATATTAGTAATTATGTGGTATACTACAAGTACAACATTAATAAATACACGTATTAGTACATGTAGAATAAAAGAAACAAGTAATTTGTGCTTGATTATAGCTGATCACAAAAAGTGAAAATAATTCATATACAACGTATTTAAAAATCCCAAAAATGTACACAATCAAGCTAATCCATTCTATTAACTGACTATACATATGTTACAGTATAAGATCAAATTAAGGAATACTGACCTTACTCCCTCTGTCTTTCGTCTTAATTTTTTATCCTTGTTCCTAAATAATAAAAAAATAGAATGAGTTTATGTCGATATAAAAAGAGAATACACAATGTACGCATGTGTTCACTTCATTAATACTTGTAATATCCATGAAGATAACGTGATGAAATGCCAACTTATATGAACATCAAGGCTATTGTACACATGTATATGAATATATAGTTTTATACGGTAGAAATAAAATTTGCATTAGGGCCGGGAGGCAAATCCCACAAGTCATGCATGAATGAATGTGTTTTTAAACATTGTTAAGCAAAATAAAATCTACATGTATATCATATAATAATAACATCATCCTCTGATGTGGTCAGATTTATATTTTTGTACATAGATCTGTTCAGTATGATACATAATATTTTAAGAAGCAATTGTTAAGAATTTCATCAGGGCCCCTATTTCTTAACACCAATGCATGCATCTCCTTTAGTTGATGAAACTATAATATTTAAATGCATACATGCACTCAGTGCTTTGTATATGATTTTTACATAGTGCTCATACACGTAGTTTCTTGTCAGTGAATTGTCAAGTTGCTCAAAAATTGGGCCAAAGACCCTGTACTATACAGGGTAATTTACAGGGTAATTTAACAAAATCACAAGGAGAAAATTCTCCATTGAAATAATTTTTCTAATGCATATACATGCTTGTATTTTGCCCCAAAATTTGAGCTGATTCAAATCAAATTTGGATTTTTATGAATTTTAAAAGTTGCTTCAAATGTTATATACTGTGCATGCTGCTTAGCTTACATGGCATGCTTTGTGGCAAACCCTGCAAGAACTTCAATTCATTTCAAAACATACAGAGACCATTAAAATGCTCATTCCAAAAATTAAATATTTCGCAAGATGAGTACATGTATACAAAATGAATATCACAGATACCTTTGATTCAGATAAAACCAGTAGATGGCTTCTCAATTGAACTAATATTATTATATTCTCAGCTTACACTTGTATCTCTCTATTGAATAATAATAAGGTTCAATATAATATAGGACAATCTATTATTACTTCTTCATACAGCAGGCTGAGGAAGCATTAGTAGCATTGAGTGATGTGACAGTGAAAATCTCTACATCAAACTGTCTTGCATTTTCTTCAGGATCTGATGAGACAGAACTGATTGTGTGTGTCGGGATAAAAGAAAAATAATATAATTGCCCACATACATACTATAGACAACAAAAATTAATATTTTTATTTAAATACGTCATTTCAACTTTCTATAAATATAAATTGCAGAATTTTTCTTGGCTCTACGCATTTTCACAAATAGTAAATTAAGGCACATCAGTTACTCAAAATTTATACTGTTTCACCACAGAATGTATGCTTAACAAGCATCATGAAATAGTTTATGTTAAACCAGTGTCATGCTTCTATAAGGAGAGTCTCCCAAGAAATCAAGCTGGGATATAGCAACATACCCAAAAATAAGTGAATGGGATATTGCAAGTAAAAGTACTTGAAGCTTTTCCACCTTTAGCTGATGGGGGTGGTTTTGAATATATTCATTGTCTCCTAAATACATGAGATTTTATGGCAACTCCACACACTTATACTATTGGTCCTAGTAGACTTTTCAGGTATGTAGTAAAATTTCCTATTAAATTAGTTCAAGCAATTATGCAAAGTGTGAAGGACCATGAATACTTTGAGTATCCATAATCTGTATTAACCATTTTATGCTTCAATGTTTAGGATGTCTTCTTCATAATATATTCCCTCTTATAATACAGGAACTAAAGAAGAAAGAGGGTACCAGAAATAAATAGGTTTTAACTGTAAACTACCCTAGCTCAAAAAATAATTCCCTCATGTACATACTGAGGGATAAGGTTACTTTATATCTTACCTAAGCCAAACTTCAAGACACTGCAGTGCTGATAAATTGCTTATACTGCCCTAGGGCATGGTAAATCCCTTTGACGTTTGATATAAGCACTGCTGTGGTTAACAGTTTACATAGTGCAATAGAACTTTGAAATAGACTTTAAAATAATAAAATATAGTGATTTGAAAAAAAGAACAATAAAAATAAACTTGTCACTTAACAGAAGTAGGACTGTAAGTTTAATGGAGACATGATAGTGCCGGCCGTTTTGCTTGAGCTACTGACACAGAGTTGGAATCATTGAACGTCTATAAGATGCCAGAGAATTCGGCCAGAAGCAGCAAAGGGTCTGGACCAGCAAGACTAAAGCAGTCATAGGCCACAAATAATTGATAAACAGAATGAAGGCCCTACAAAAAAGGTGCTGGTTGGATCATACTTGTCATTATCAATGCATCGTCATCTTACACTCTCTATGGCAGTCTAAGTTAATTTTGATACTCCTGGGGGTCTTCTTTGGGCTGTCATTACTGTGGCAAGTACTACAATGTTCTGTTTCATCTTTTGAGAGCAGCCATCACCTTGCCTCCTTCGTATTGCACAGGGTCGTGGTAAGTAGCACGTGGCACCTGCGCATGTGCAGTATGTGAAGTTTGGCTTAGGCAGGGACATAAATTCGTTATAACACCCCCACTCGGCATAACTGTGTATCACATTTATCAGCACTTTGCCCTCGAGCCTGCGGCCCTCGGGCTCGGTGCTGATAAATGTGATACATGCCTCACAGGGGTGTTATTACATATACTTAAAAACAACCAAATCAGCTACTGCAATTTACATCAGCCCCTCTGCTATACATGAAATAGCAATAATGAATGTTAGTGCTGGAAGCAAATTGTGGGTATTTGAAGAGTTCTCTCACAGCATCTGCTATATTTCAGGACACTAGAGGTGCATATATTTTATGTCAATTGAGCAAAGTGAACTAGACAAAAAATATGCTTCCTAGGTATGCCATTAGCATGACATCACTTTGTGTTTAGTAAGTATTTAGGTAGCACTGATCGACATGGACTACTCCACAATGGAACAATAGTGGTGACAGAGATTGAACTTGCATATATTTGAAAGACAAGTGAACCGCAGAATTGGCATTTAAAAAGTGTCCAATGTTATGGATGTAAAGATAACAGTTCAGTTGTTAAGGTAGAAAAGAAATATGCCAGGGAGGAAGGGGCACACACCTTTATTTGTGAGGAAGCAAAAACATTATAAGGTAGTTAACAATAAAAGGAGTGTCACTTCTAAGTTGCTTTGGTGTACATTCTATATGAGTTATAGTATCAGTTCAGTGTTATTTTTTGTTGTTACTTAAGTTTTCTAGAGCATTCTATCCCCCTATTAACCACCTCCAAATTCATTATTTAAAGTTTGAATTAATACAGCTTGGTTGCTTTTCCATGATTTTGTTAACATTCTATTAGAGATTACTAAACAGATATGATAACTACAGGAGCAGTCTGGATTGTATTATTATCAAAAATTTTAGTAGTCAATTAATTGTCATTATTATTTCTAATATGTGCTTTATTATTATTATTATTATTATTATCATTATTATTATGTTTTGAATCACTTTGTTTTATTAGTAGTTTAATCCCATAGGTATGGTTTTTCCTCAAAGAGGTTTTTACGTATCCAAAAGTTTTTTCCTTGGAGTGCTATGGTCATGTGCTCCTAAATTTTTTGAAACTATATTTTGTGACCAGTTTTTATGTGTGAACAGTTTGGTTGCTGTTTTGATTATGAGTGTGCACACTGCACTTAAATTCTAATTGTTTGCGATTTATGATGGGTGAGTGAGGAGGGCTGGTAGAGTAGGGAGAGCATAAGCTAAATCAAACTTAAATTATGCTGAAAAATCATTAATGTACTACCAAAGCTCTTTGCTAAACTCTCGTTTTACTACCTGTGCTGACAGTGATCACATAAACAGTCACATAAAAGATGTATTGCATCACAAGTCAATGCGCATTGAAAAAGAGCAATGCAAACAATTTGCTTCAAGGCTATCACTATCAAGACTCCTGCTATTGTTGTGCAATTACTTTTTAAATATTTCTAAACAGTAGCCATGAATAGTCATACAGTGCCAATTGATCATCTACACCAGTTTAAAAAGAGTAAAGGCGGATTTACAATATGACGCTAGGCCAACATACCGTCAATTTTTAATCAAAAGCATGGGCAATTTGACCTTTTGACGCATACTTCACGCTGGAATTGAACCAGATTTAACTTCTGCGTCAACATAACGTCAGGACTAGCATCATATTGTAAATCCAGCTTAAGCTTATAGACCTTTCAAACTGATGGAACAATAATTCATTCATATACTCAAATGTCAAAATAACATCAGCAGCTCCTAGTAATATTTGAGGTAACATATTAAACTACATCGCTTTCAGTGCAACTCGTTTCTTTCCTTTCACTCAAATGATTTTTATTTTCAATGCCCTTCTTGTATCTCTAATTGTCTCATTGACCGAAATAATATTCAAAATAGATATGAAGTAAGCCTAGCCACTCTACCATTATAATATAGAGAAATATTCATATGCAGATGCATTCCTACTGACATTAGACAACTCCCTCCTGTGTAATCTGCTAACAGACAGACTAACTTTACTATAGTAGTGATCTTGGCCCATTTTGGCTCTCAAAAATTGAAATTCATTGAATTAATGAAAGTCAGACAACATGACAATGATGCAGGTACTGAATTAAAATGCCATGTATGATTCACTGAAACTGTTTGGCATAATAACATTATACATGTAGAAATTCCTTCATTATTATTATTAAAAAAGAAATACTCTAGATACTTACTAAGACATGATTTTTGTTTGCTAAATAGAAAGAAGCATTATAATTAAAGCATGTTTACTAAAGCTCCTCTTAGCAAAACAATCCAGCAAAGCACATTAAAACTACAAAAGCTTGAATAAAATTCAACAAGAAATGGGGCAAGCTCGCTCAGACTGTGTGCAAATTTATATCTATATTCTATACCCCACCTAATATTAGTATGTGGGGGATTACTTTTAATGTAGCTGATGCTGCAGACTGCAGTGTCGGCTAAGACAGGCTCCAACTTTTAAAGCGAAACTTCTAGGGAATAGAGGATCCCTTCTCATGGACCTTTTACTTCCTGGAGTTCTTGACAGTACTTTCCCTGGACAAAAATGCTAAGGAGCTAGCAGTTTATGGCCAAATTATAATACACTTAGCACAAAGTTCACAACATGCTGCAGGCAAAAGGAACCATGTATATAGTGAAATGACTTGCTTTCTTAGTCAATAGCCACAACTTTAAAGCATCAATGCCCTCTATCATAGATAATAGAGTAAACGAAAGGGGTTGGAAACGGAAGTGTGGGCGTAGCCCAACCTCCATTCATTTGTATTGCTGCTAGGCTGACAGAGGTTCGTTGAAATTTTTTTTACAATTTACCCTTGATTTCCTTTCTTTTAGGAGCAATATCTCGTGAACAAGTGTTCCTATGCAAGTGAAATTAATGCATCAAGAAGCCTAATGTTTCCTCTTTATAATTCTGTTTTCTTTTGTACAGATAATTTTACTATGTTAATGTTATGGCACTTCTAAAACTACAAAATGTATTTTTTGTCATTATAATCCCTTTTTTGAAAACAAGCTAGAGTAAGATAAAAGATCTTTATAATCATATGAAAGAGCTTTCATTTGCATATGAAATGATACTAGTTAGAATTAGAATCCATGAAGCATGAGTTTGTTACAACAGAAAAAGGGCGAAAAGTGAAAAAATTTTGTTGTACCTATAACTCATTGCAAAATAGCGTTGTAGAAGTAAAAACCATCCTGCAGGTAGTCTATCACTTTCTATATGGAAAAGTAAGGTATATCATTGTTAGAAATAATAGTATTATAATGTCACTTGTCAATCTATCCTAATTATTATTGATATTGCATTTTTAGTTTGTGGTTATCTTATTCATACTTGTGGTTATAGGTGTTATATAAGTTGTGATGCATGCACAATCTGTACTGCTGTTGTTATTGATTTGTTCTGTTCAGTTGTTACTGTTCTCTTTTTGATGCTCTCTTGGTTCTGGTGTATTCTCTTTCTCTCTTTGTTCTTCCTCTTTGTATTAACTTGAGTTTCCATCATATTTATTGTCAACTACAGTCTGCGACTATCCCTGCCAATCCCAATATCTTAACAATCATAAGTAAGCGTCCTCTTGGATCTCCATAAAAATCCTTCAAAGCCCTTGCAGTACAGCCTCACTAATAGAGGAGATGGGAAAATCAACCAGGTATTGGGCCAGTAACCAATAGCAACATCAACCAGCCTACGCCCCCATTTCCAATCCCTTTCATTTACTCTAATATCTATGCCTCTATTGATCTGAAAAATCAAGTACCAAGTAGAAAGCATTTATTCCAAATTCTTATAAAGGATGAAGATATTCATTAAAATAAAAAAGCAACTGGAGAAGATTAATCACATCAACCTGACTACACAAAAGCCAAATCTACTGCTAACTCAGGAAATTGCCCAGGAGCTTGATCTTCCTAATTAGGGTTACCAAGAATAAGCTCATCAAAGTCAACAAATATGTATGCACATTATTGAAGGTAATAAGGACAGGTGCAATATACTCAGCACACAGAGAAGGTGAAGTCTAAAGTTAGACATGGATCTACACAAAGGAATTTAACAAACTGAGGGTCAATAAAGTCAGTTCTTTTGGTGGTTAACAGATGGCATACGTGCATCCTTGGGGTTCAGTGTGGTAACAAAGCTCCTAGTGAATTGGGCTAAACACACAGTGTACATCAGCCTGTTTTGATTGCACCCCACTAGCTTTGCAGAAAAACAGAGTACAAATATGAGTAAAATGGTTGGCAAGTGGACTGGTCCCACTCTGAGATTTGCCATAAGTGCATCACCCTTGGTGCCAAGGAACCAGGAAAAGTGACCCTGCAACAGATGAACGCAGAGTGTAGAGGAGGCCAATTCAGTGGACAAACAGGGTTAGAAAGACCCAGCAGTATCAGCTGCCTTAGTAGCCAGGTGGAGAAAGTTGAAACTAGACAAAGCTGTCCCAAAAAGCACGTCTAAACTCATTAAATGTGCCAATTTTTATGGGCATGTGCTATTTCTTAATAATGTCCAATGTGCTAAATTTTCATCAGAGGTGGGTTTCCTTTTCTAACCATTACTTCTACTATCCTTTATTCCACTTCTACTCATGCCATAAAATTTACGTTGCCTACTTAATATCAAAATAAGTACTATAAAGACAGTTGTGGCACTAAATTCCAGCATCATGGAGGATTTGGACTTTCTTAAATCCATAATTAAAATGGGTAATAGCTTAAAAATGTATATAGCAAATGTTACAGAAAAATGCATTCAATGAATAAACGTGGTCTAAGCTGCCGCAGGAATAATATGGATAGAGAAAGAAAGTGCGTACATGTAATTTGATCAAAACGACCAGCCAAAGACCAAGCATGAAAGATCTATAAGGAAAAATGGCCTATCTGAAGGATGGGGAAAACCATCCATCTCTACTAATTCAGTGTAAAAAATTCAAAAGTATCTCACAAGCCATCAATGCAAAAAGATCAACGGGTATTTAAAATTATCCGAAAACTCATGACGTCTCTAAGCTCTAACAGGCAAAAAGATTAACATTTGCCAAGGATAATGAGTATATGTACTAATAAAATATGGTAAACTCATGAAGAAAGTGCTTAATAGTGTTTGTACAACCAGTATTCTCAATAAAAGGTGGGGATCTCTATTTCTTCTGCTGTCCCCCAGTTCTGTCACTCCCCCTTGGGTTCAATGGGCAATAGTGGCACCTTTCTGTACGTCATTCCCAAATGCAGCAGCCCTTTGCAACATTACTGGCCATTCCTCTGTCAAACCTTGGCCCACCCAGGACAACTCGCTTAGTCCTCTCCTCCACCTTAACCCCCATCCCAGGGAAGGTGGTGGAAGACTTCAAGGACTTAATCCCAGGCAATGTTGGCCTATGCCAACAAATGAACTAACTGTTTCCAACTTTTAGGTGCCTGCGACAAGCAATTTTTGAGATAAAAGCCTTAAGCGCAACTTTGTGCAAGCGTCTTTTTATTTTAGCATGTAATATAACTTGTTTAGTTTAGTCTCCAGGTCAACAGACCTATTAGCAAGATCTGAGAGCATCAGTTGGCTAAATAATAGAGGCACTATTGATCTTACAGGGGCAGTATTACAGCGATGATAACAGCTATAAGTGAATTATCTCATGTCACTTGGAAGGCTCCAGATAACACAGCAGAGTTTCTCAAAAACATAGGTTAGTCCTCAAGTAATGTTACTATATAGGCCGGCATATAATATAAAGTTTGGTCCAACAAAACCCATATGCAATTGTTTCCTTAAAACTGTATCCATTCCATTCTGCATGTCCATACATACAATCTTTACAACTATTATTGACATACATGTATTACAATTTTAAACTTGACTTTCACATGTTATCATAAATATAGATGGCAGGATCATTTAGCAAAACAACCAGGATTATATATGACCATGAGTCTAGAATTCACTCACAGGCAAGACAAAATTGAAGAGACAAGTGAACCTCTAGAACTCATTGTTTAGTAATGGGAGAAAAAGACAAACAATAACTTTGTTTTTCAGCCTATAGCCTGTACTGGTACTGCTAAGAGATTTGTAACAGAGGCAATGATTCAGATTTGGATATCAATCACTACTGCCACTTCCAGTTCATGTATTTTCCACTCCTCATTCTTTTTTCATATTTCCTTAGTTATATTTAATGTCATTAGTCATTATTAATCTATAGTATTTTCGTAGCTGGTGCTACAGTAACATGTTTGGTTCAAAAATTATATTAAGTTGAGTCAGTGTGGTCCACCAGTGTCCAGTGGTGAACTTCGTGGAAACACTGAAGTGTACTAAAGAGATACAGTAACCAGTAGACATTAGAATGAACCAAAATCATAACCCAAACAAATCAATGCATACTGAGTGCATGTACAATATTAAAGCAACAAGGATAGACATATTTTAAAGAAATGAAGGAAGAAAACAAGAAAAGAACAGTTATAAGCAGCTATTCTCATATAGCAGCTTTGTAAAAGGATGGATGCTATGAATGCATCATTGCTAATACATATAACAATAATAATTTTTTATATTGACAAATAGTATCTATGATGGGAGTTCAATAGTAGAGGTATATGATAATTACTAACTAGGAGGAGTAGTCCTCAATAGTATTGATAATACCCTAAAGGAGTAGTCCTTCTGTAATGGAGGTGTGCCACTTAGGAACTGGAAAGAGAGAGTATAGTCATATAAATAATTTACATACTAACAGGAAAGAGGGAAAGTCTTTCAGCAATAGAGGTATGCCACATAGAACTGGAAAGAGGGAAAGTCCTAGCTCTGTAATAAAGGCATGCCATTTACCAACTGTAGTTCTAGAGTAGAGTATGACACTTACCAACTGGAGCAAGGGAGTATAATGTAGACGCAATTCACTTAAGAACTGGAATTTTGACTTTGACTTAGTTAACAAAGCGGGTGGGTCAAACAGAGGAAGCAATTGAACATTCTTCTAGTGATTCTTTTTAATCATAAGTAGCACAAGTAAGAAACAACAAACACCATTAAATCTAATTCTTTTTCTCTCCTTATTCTTAACTGGAGCCAAGTGTTTTGAAACTCAATTTTGTCCATACTTGAACTGCTCCTTAATTGATTGCACCTGCTACATGAGGATCGTCGCAACTGAATAATAATGCTCTTATTTTAAGCGCCTGATAAATAATGATTATTGTAACTACCCAGTCGAGTCAAATGTGGTAATAACTGTGACTAGTTCTCATGGCTATCATAATTGTGGTCTTGATCATCTGCATTCCTTGTAGAATCAGATGTAAAAAAGGAGAAAGACCAGAGTTAATAATCACAGGCAATGAAGAAGGAGAAAACTGCTGCAGATATTGAAAGGAAAACTGAGGACTCTTTAGTGTCTGGGTCTGGAATGCATGAACATCCTAGTCATATAATTGCAATGGACATAAAGCTAAATGAGGACTGGAAAGGGGAGTCCTCAGTAATAGAGGTGTAACACTTACCAGGAACAATGACACTCAACCAAATAGGAGCTGATGCATCCCCAGACTGGCAATTATTCAAACTATCACCATAAAAAAGGCAAACCAAGCAAGCCAGTGCAGTTCACATCTTAAATAAGAGGCTAGAGCAAACAAAAATATGAGCTCTTGGACACAGTTGTATAAACTGTACTACTTATTGGCAAATTATATCACTTTCAGAAGAACAGCATCATTCAGTTATTATATTGCTTTCAGAAGAACAGCATCATTCAGTTAATATATTCCTTTCAGAAGAACAGCATCATTCAGTTAGGCCCTTATGTCATATACAAAAATTTTTCAAAACCATTAGACAACCTCAGCAACTTAGTAATAATTTTGTATAAAGTAGTAGGTTGTCACTACATTGCAAGAAACACTACAACCTTGTGAAAGGTTTTCTGATGGTTGACATGAACTGAGGTTTAGAGCTAGCCAAAAGGTTGTTGTAACAGTTTCAAATTTAAGGTTTGTGGCCTGGTTGTACACCAATCTCATCACAAGGTTGTCATAACCATGATATAACCTTTGTATTTCTGTATTAAGGATCAACACCATTTTAATCTCAAATTATACAATGCATTATATTAATTTTTATAATTCATTTTACATAAAACTATTATACATTATAACTCTCTATGTAGAAACAGGGATCAAACCAGGAAGCCAAGACCTTATTCAGAAAGAAAAATAGACTTAACTTATCAAGCAACAGATTTCAAACATTTCAGTACCTTTAGCAAATTCCTGCAATTTCATCATTATAAGATTATGTGCATATTGCTAGAATATTACTGATTAAAAAACAAATCACTAGGCAATTCCCTAGCAGAAACGATTGAAATATGAATCAGTGGTCCAAAGTTAACAATGACATCTCATACTCATCAACAGTAAAGCTAAAAAGAAGCGCCTCATCTAGTCTTGCAACAGGTAGATCTTTCACACAAAATATTGTCCCCATTAAACTCTCTTGGTTAGCAGCTGCAAATATTGGGTTTCTATGGAGCACTTCTTTAGTCTCTTCAGGTAGATGCTGATCTATTTCTTTGGGGACGAGCAATTACCATACTGTCAATACATAAATCCCTCTGCTACTCTACCAGCTATAGAAAACCATATTAGTTACTGCATGTAGAGCACACTGATTCAAATACATGTAATACTGATATCATGACCACATGCAGTAAGTGCACTATGATACCCCCAAAATGGGAGAGTTTACAGCAAATAATCTCATAAACATTAGAGTTCAGGAAGTTATTCAAAATTTTAAAAGAATTGGGATTTGTAGTGAAGTGCTAAGAGGAAGGGATTATAAATAACAGATTTACAAGATTCTTATAAATGAACTTCTATTCAAAAAGTACTGTACTGCCTACATGCATAAAGATTTAGTCCTCACAAGCAATAGCCTTTATCAGCTGTGGAGATAATTTACTTATGAACTGGAGCTATTATCCTAATGATTTGACTGCTCATGGATTAACAAGAGAATTATTAGTTTATCAATGGAAGAAAATGAAATGGGAAGCACAACTGCTAGGAATTTGAGTGGCAGCACTGTACTTGCTTCTGAAGAAACATTTTTAGAACTACAAAAACAGCTGTTAGCAAGTGGTACTGTAGATAACCCACTTGACTCAACAAGTCCTTCAGTAGCACCACTTACCAGCTGTATTTAGTAACAGAGGTGTGACACCTACCAAATAGAAAGAGGGAACAATGAAGGAACACTATACAGATCTGTAGGTTGAACAAAGGCTCAATTTTCACTATCAAAAAAAGAAGTAAACACCTCCTAGTAAGTTAAGAGGCTATATTGAAACAAAAAACAATTAGTGTTCAATGTTAAGTTTTTAATCTAGCAGAATAAGAAATACTGTATTGGAGAACATTATATTCTAAGAGAATTTCAATTAGCAAACCATTTCACATTGTGTAACTTCACAATGAAAAAGATGCCAAAATATTTTTTAGACAATAGGGTGTAGGGTATAGACGATAAAAATAGGAAACTCCCAAGTGGAAATGAGATTGAAAATTGAATCAAACATCAACTGATGCACACATTGTAGCACCTACTATTCTTTCTCAGTGTCAGTTGAATTTAACTTTCCTCCAAAGACAGGATAACATCAGCATTGCCAAAAAAAGCAAAAGTTGACTAGTCCGCCAATCCTCTCTGAGGTTGTATCGTGGCCAAAAGTGCCGTATAATGCAATGGTGAAAAGCAAGTATTTTGAACCCAGCTTTAGATGAAAAGCTCACATCTAAACACACAAGGAAGTTGTTCAAATCTATTTTCTACAAATCTATAGCTGATTTCCCCTGAGCTCTTCCAGCTCTTGGCACTAGTGAAGTACCAAAGTCAACATACAGGTAGACCAGAAGCAAGAGTACAGAACAGAACTGATATGGCTTTTTGCCAATATTGTAATAACAGATATTACTATAGTCAAATTGGCTGATACTAATAACTGATATGATACTATCCAAGCACAGATTTACATATAGATTGTGTAACTTATACACTTAACTATTATTAAAAGTAATTTATCTGACTGCTTCAGTAGGCAAAGGACCAAAGGTGCTCACAAAATAACCACTGAATGTCACACTTTTAGTACCCATAAAGCTCAAATTGGCAGCCTTGCACACCATTATTTATACACTGACACTGTGAATATCAGTTATTTAAACTTCAAATTATTGTGCTCTTTCTTTATTTTGCCATTTTTTCATATACCGTAGTGGTGGGTGATATAGCGATCTTGTATCAATACAAACGATATTTCACGGTATCAATACGTATCGGTATCGAAATTTTCAGGGACCCCGTATCAATCCAGTGACCACGCCCATTTATTAACATTATATAACCAATAATTAATACAACCATTATTGATTAACTTCTTGACTTTATAAAAATTAATATAACATTAATTAATCAACCACACGTGGTTAAGCAGTTCTCGTATCTTTCTTGTTGTGGTTAGTCTGGCTACAGCTGTATTTTAAACTTTGACCTTCAACCCCAATGGCTAATCCAACAATTAATGTAGCTCAGCAATCCTCAGTGCTTTCTAAGAAAAGAAGTATCATTTGGTGTATTATAAAGAATCTGGAGAGAAGCAAGCAAGTTGTGATTTGTGTGGTACGATGGTGTCCACTGCTGAAAATACTACAAATATGACATCATCTCTTCAAAACAGTTATATTTATTCATAGCTCAAGATCAACATGAGTCTCTCAGAGGGAGAAAAGACAGTATTTTTAGTGAAAGACTGATGCAACTACTTACACACGCATTAGTTTACTTAACAAAAAATATTAATAAAAAGAATAAACACTGGTTAGTATTGTGTGTAAGTTTTGTTTGCAAAAATGGCATCCTCTTGGAGTTATTCAAAATAAAGCAATAAAATCTGTGATTTTTGCTTCATAATCTGTCAAAAAATCCCAACAAGCCTCTGTTTACTTAGCAACAATACAAATGAATGGAGGTTTGCCTAGGCCCATGCTTCCATTTCCAATCCCTTTCATTTACTCTAATATCTATGGTGTTGACGGCTTTTTGTGGCCATTCCCACTTTCAATGAAATATTGAAATTTAGAATTGCATTGCCATGCATGTGCTGAAATATAGAAGAGATACGGAATACTTACGTGTACATACATACATACATACAAACTCTACTCATCTTAGTGGGCTTCGTCCAAATATTTTGAGTGCATAAAAGTTACTTTATGATTTTTTCTCAAAGCAGGCGTCCCTTTGAGTAAGGTGTGCCTATTTAGACATTTTAGAAGAAACTGGATATAGACTTACAGACAGAAGACATCTTTTTGACATGATCCCTTTTATTTTAAAGGAAGAGGAGTCTGTCAGTAAGGATGCTATTGAGGCACAACACCTTGGCATTGTCATTGATGGAACTACTCATCATTAAGAAGCAAAGGCTATTGTCCTACGCTTTATTTCAGATTCCTGGACAATTGAAGGTGTGATTCGAGTCCAGTTGGTATCTAAGTCCATGAAAGGAGAAGAAATTGCCCGTGAACTCATTCATATTCTCTCTTCTACTTATTCAATTAAACCAGATATAATTGTTGCCGCTATGCATGATCATGCCTCTGTCAAAGGAGTAGCAATGAGAGCTGTGAAAATTGTGTATCCTTCTCTACTTGATGTGGGATGTTCTTCACATGCTCTAGATCATTTTAATACTCCCAATTTATGAATTGGGCTTTGTGTGCTAGGAAAATATTGTGTTTGCAACCATCATCAGGAGCTGCAGAAAGAGTTTTTTCAATAATCAATTCTTCTTTTGACAATCAACAAGAAAATGCTCTTCAGGATTATATTGAAGCATCAATGATGTTACAATTTAACTACAAAGACTTTGGTGCTTAATGTTTTGAGTTTTATTTGATAAAAAAAGTTGGAAAATGTATTATATCATGAGCATAATTTAGGGAATAATAGGTATAATTTAAAAGCATTGCCAGAAAAAATAATAGAGAGTATGGTGAGCATAATAGGCTCATACCTACTTGCCTGCTATCCTCGGGGTAGTGTCTACTGAAAGACAGATGATGTAGGGACGTGGACAAGGTGATGCTGCTGGGAACAACTTTATCATCAGTCAGGACACAACTTAAAATGGCACGGTGATGAATGTTGGAAGGTAGTACACTGCTGCAAAGGAAGTGATACCTGGGTTGGGCCAGGGTGGGAGTGAGGGTGGGTGACGTTTTAAATAAATAGGGGCAGTTCCTTGCAGCCTTGCACACCATTATTTATACACTGACACTGTGAATATAAGTTATTTTAAACTTAAACTTATTGTGCTCTTTCTTTATTTTGCCATTTTTTCATATGTTCCTTTAATGGTTCACAAGCTATAGCTAATGCCTTGTGATTAGTATCAGCATTCAGCAGTGTGTACATGTACATCTTTACATATTGGCTTATCAATATCTGAGCGTGATATCGAAAATAACACACTCTCACTGATTCAAACCAAACCCAACCAGTGGGTTGCACTACAAAAGCATGAATAAACAACGATAATTTCCGGTAAGACAAGGTTTAGGCAGGGTTAACCGGCCCAACCAGAGCGTCAGTTTTAGGCGGGAAAACTGCACGTGTTCTCATGTTTGTCGAAGCGGCCAAGCAGTCGGATTCTAGAAGGCCCCTCTCACACTGCTAGTGGCACTCATCACATACGATTTCAAGCCAGAGCTCTATAGGCTCAAGTACTTTTCTACCCACCTCCCTCCTCTTACCAAGGGGCCAGCAACTAAGAAAAATCTCGTACACTTCCTTAATAATAAAAAACCACTAGAAAATCCAATAATCCAGCAAAAAATCCAATAATCTACTGAAATCCAGCAATAATCCAGATAATCCAAGTGATAATCCAGAAATAATCCAAAAATCCAATCAATAATAAAAAATCCAGTTAAATATCCAGAAATTTACTGAAAATGATTTCTTAACTATTATTAACATAAATATTAGAGTAAATGAAAGGAATTGGAAACAGGGCATAGCAACAGGAAAATGCGAGTTGATAGTACCGTAAAAAACGTCTCTAATTACTCGTATGTAAAATTTAAAATGGCTGAAAGTTGAAGCAGGTAAACATACTTTTTAGGTAGTTTTTTGTTGCATAAAGTCTTATTTTGTACAGGTAACCCTTCAATAATGTTGAGAAACATTCTTCCTATTTGCCCAGGTTGTCTGCTGTAGCAATGTATCTGTTTGCAGTTAAATTCGGTGTTTTATGAATTAGCAATCATTATTGATCACACTTACTATATTTAATTCTATATTTTGTTTCGTACAACCTATTGAATAGAAACGGTGTCGGCGACCTCCAGTGTGTTGTAACTTATTACAATGGTGTGATAGCTAATGTCACAGACCCTTTGGTTTTTATGTTAAACTTATCAGTAAATTGATCATTACAGAAAGACATAATCATTTTTCCAAACAAACTATAGTGGGCGACCTCCACATTTTGGTACTCTAAACAATGATTAAATCATTTACTATCATCTGTCTATCACTCTTGAGATAAGGGTACAAAACAAAATGTTGTTAAAACCATTCACATGTCAGAGCAAATAATCAGTGCAAATGATGATGCCAGCTACATATAAAATTGTCTGGGGATAGATTCATGTCTCCTCTGCTTCCTTTGATATAAAAAATGGCGTATACTGATACCACTGCTGGAATGACAGGTGTCAAAAGGACAGTTTTTGCTCCAAGACAGCCCACGTTGCTAGATGCAAATGTCAACCCGCATTCGTCTCCTAGCGATATATAATAAGATGCCCATTTGCGATCCCTTTCATTTACTCTAATGTCTATGTTATTAATAGTTAGTTAAAGCCACTCCCTTCTCATGAGCAGGAGCGGCATCCCCTTTAATCCTTTACTTTAGCTTGAGGCTGCAGTCTAAGGTTGGTAAACGGTTAAATGAATGATCATAATGATAAAGAATAAATTTTATAACAAGCTTTTTAAAGAGCTGTATAAACAGTTTCGTAGCTGCTGAGAAAACAGGGTACTTGCATTCTTTGAGACATGGTGGTGTATTATCATTGTCACTTTTCTTGTCTGCATGAAACTTATCATCATCGTCAAGCTGGTAGCTACATGGGGCTTAAATAATTTTCTCTCCAAAATAAACCATGTTGACTATCAATCATCTTTGACACAGCGCAATGTTAGTAATTTAAAAATAATTTCAGGATCAGATCCTTTAGTACTTCATTTCCATCCTTAGCGTTGGTATTTCTCAAATCAATCCAATTATTGAAGGCTTTTTTCAGTGCCCAGTCGTTTAAACATTGCATTCTCTTGGCAATGAAATTTTTGCTGCTGCATCAGCCTCACTGCCAGTTGCTTGTACAAATCTAGCAGCCTTCTATCGCCTCATTTTACTTAATGGCAAGATAATGTTTCTTCTTCACAGATTTTTAAGGAATAACAATTAATAACTGATAAACTACATTATTAGCACAATGACAGTGGCAGGAGAATGTCATGTAAAAGTTTAAGCCAATTCCAATTTTTAAAAAAGCTTTTTTCCAAAAAATAGCTCCGAAATCATGCCCAAATTTTATTACATTTTCAGATACATATTGATATCATTATGCTATGTAGAAAGTTTGAGCTAATTACGACTTCAATTTTTTGAGTTATGGCTGTTTTTTAAAAAAACTCCAAATTTCCAAATATACCCATACTACATATACATAGACCGTGATTTTATTTGAAAATTGGCTCTAAAAGCACCCTTTCTTTTAATGTCCTTATTTTTGTATAAAGTTTGAGCCAATCCTGACTTTAATTGAATTATTACCACGTTTCCAAGCTATAAAAAATTCCCTGTATTTAGCCATAAAAAATTAAGGCAGACTGTGCCCTCGTGTCCCTGGACCATTAATCTTAACCGGGCCTCGCATCAACCAAAGCTTTACAATAGGGTCCTACCCTCTTATGCATTATTTTAAAGTAATGGCAAATGCAACTGCTGACCAAGAGTGGTCTGACAAACCATAATTATTCCAACACAAGAAATTAAACCTACTTTACATTGCAGTTGTAGTGACTGTATACATGAATTATTATTGTTATAATTATTATTGTTAGTGTTATTATTGTTGTTATTGTTGTAGTTGTTATTGTTGTAGTTGTTATTATTATTATTATCGTTATTATTGTTATTAATACTGAGAATTGAGAGATATTATTACTATTATTACTATTGTTATCATTGGTTATTAGTGATTATGTTAGTTATGATTAGTTATGAGTATGAGTGGTGAACATGTGTTCTGTTACTATATTTAGAACGTTAGAGAGTTCTTTTGTTCTTGGTTATCTATTCTATTGTTCAGTTCTCTCTAGTGCTCTCTCCCTCATGTATTGATTGTCCTGGACATTCTCCCTCTCTTCTTCCTTCTTTTTTAACTTTTAGTATAACTAATTATAATACTGTCAACTGTTAGTCTTGCTAGCCAGACCATTCCCCAGCCTACAGTCATTTGGGTGGACGGCAGGGAAGGGTCTGGTACATTGTATGATGTAGTTTTGTTCTGACAGCAACCACGTGGTTAGTGATGTCATGAAAATGTCACATGTAAAAGACTGCGCTCAACACACGTGTTTCCATGTGTATAATGCAGCAACAACATTTATCCAACTTAAACAAACCCAATTGACTTAGAAATTGCATTCTGGAGGCTGGAAGGGGAAGAAAGAAAGAATTGGAACATTAATATTCCTTTGCCAAACTTACACAGTCAAAGGTCAGCTATAAAGCAGTAAAGTCTATATGCTGGAGTGCATCAACAATGTAAGTCCCAATACAGGTATATTACACTAGTCTATTATTTCCAAAGGTCAATGATAGTTCATTGCTTCATAGTGCTTCAAGTGATGTGATATTTGTAGCAAGAAGTGTGTAAATACAGTCAATGTATCACAAATTTGCCATATAATTCTTATTTTTAAGTTTTATTTATTTAAAATGTTTCATAATAATCATACAATACAATAAAAACAGTAAAAAGAGAAGGAGGAAGGGAGAAGTGCAGTTTAACAACAAAAATACTATTGATATGAAACAGCAATAAAATTTAAGCGAGCTGCATGTTTTATGGCAACCAGACCAACTTGTAATATATTACCTAGATATACTTCACTAAGATGGTCCTTCAGAATCAAAGAGACGTTTGATACTACCACTCTATAGCTTGTTCTTCAGCACTTTCTCCACAGCTCTTGGAAAGTCACCATTTTGATAATCAATTTTTTATGTGACTTGTGGTCACGTGTCAAGGATAACCGAATCTGATTGGTCACGGCAGATTTCTGCCGCAAGAACAAAACTAGGTGACTCAATGTACCAGACCCTTCCCAGCCGTCCACCCAAATGACTGTAGGCGGGAAGGGTCTGGCTTGCGAGACTAGTCAACTGTTGTGCCAATACTGCGTGTTAGTAGCTGATAGCACAGTGAAGGGAGTAAACATCACAGCAGTCACTTGTGAAAACTATGGAGAACTTAAAAGTGTAATGCATCTCCCATTTCAATTAGTGAAATTTAAGGATCTTTAACAAGTAAACATCTGTGTGCACCTAGATCACCAGCTCCTTCACAAAGAGTATTATTAAAATGAGGCCAACTTCTGAAAGTAGCAGGCTAAAGGCAAAGCACATTCTTTGCTACAAACTTCCTAGATCAACTAGAGTCGCTGCTTCTCTTTGGGACAGACAGTCCAAAATGTCTGATCTCCATGAAAAGAGCAATGCTTCTACTTTAACACAGCTGATTAATAAGAATCATGATGCCTGATGCCAATTCATATGTGTTGAAGGAACAAAATATAGCTACATATTTAGTTTTGAAAAACCAATTCCTGCACTAAACCATCATTTTTGCATGGCACTAGACTTATGATAGAAAAAGCTGAGGCACATGCTTACAAAGTTAAAGAATACTGTCCGCAGTATAATGTACCCACATCTTTACTTTCTTATCCTGACAAGAAGAGATATTGCTTTCCTATTATAATAACGCATGAACCTAGCATTATTGCTTAGAAAGTACCAGTACCTTTTCCGCTTCTGTAGATATTATCTTGGATGCTATGGTTAGGTTTTGTTGAGTCACAGTCAGATGATGATGAGGCTGGCAATGATGAGCAGTCAGGCTTGGTCATAGCAATAATGGGGCCTGGGGGGCAGGCCCCCAAAATGTTTTTGGTGAAGTATAAAATTAGTTCTATCTACATGTATGTAAACTTGAAACAGCTGCAGTACTTGACTGTATAAACAAACTCTAAACCACAAAGAAGCTCATCAAAGAGGCCTAATTGTGACTTCCCAAGTAAAATTCTGCAAGCCTGGTTGACCTCACCTACTAATTACCCCACTCCTATCATTAAGCCCCCCCTCCCAGAAAATTCAATCCTAGATCCCCTCTTGGGTGCTCGTGTAGCTTTAAATCCATCATAATAGTACAACTAGTGAGGAGTGAGGAATCTCTCACGCATTCCAGACCCAGCCGTTAAAAGCTCCTCAGTTTTTCTTTTCACATCTACAGCAGTTTTTCATTGGTTTCTCCTTTTTCATTGCCTGTAATTCATAACTTCAGTCTTCCTCCTTTTTCACATCTAATTCTACAGATGATCAGGACGACAAGGGTGATAGCCGTGAGAACTAGTACCACAATCACAGGTACTACCACATTTGGATCGACTGGGTCATTACAACGATCATTATTTACCAGGCTCTTAACGAAATAAGAGCATTGTTATTTGGTTACAACGATCCTTATGTAGCAGGTGCAAAGAGCAGTTCAAATACTGATAAATTACATGTAATGGTGCTTTTTTGTTTCTTCATTGTGTTGCTTATAATTTAAAAAATTACTAGAAGAATGCTCAAATTGATGATTTTCTTTCCCTGTGTTTGACCACCTGGTTCATTAACGAAGTCAAAGTTTCACTGTAATAATTAGATGTATTCAGGGGCAGATCTAGGGGGGGCTAGAGACATAGGCGGTTCCAGGGGTGGGCATTAAGGGGCAATGCCCACCCTGAAATTTTGACAGGAAAAGGAAGTCATCATAATCATTAAAATTAATTATTATTGTTATTAAAATAAACTTTTCATGAATATTTTGAATGTTAATTTTGTAATCATTTCTTGCAATGGCAACCAAGCGTCAAGCATCTCTCCTTTCTTTCTTGCCTCCTGAACCAAAAAAAAGAAATACCAATGATGATGAAAGAAGTAAGATTAATAGCTAACATGTATAGATCTATAAATAAGCAAGTACTGCTTGTCATAAATCATCAGTTGTGTTAATGGCAGCTGCACACAAAATTTACTACCTGAAATTTCTATAGATGAGCCAGATCTAGTGTCAGTTGATTTCACAGAGTTAGAGACTAATGATTATGATCTTCCTTGTGATACTTTTACTTCTAGTGATGCTGAGTCTGATTAGTCTCGCTAGCCAGACCATTCCCCAGCCTACAGTCATTGGGGTGGACGGAAATGGCTGTAGGCTGGGGAATGGTCTGGCTAGCGAGACTAAAGTCTCATAGTCAATCACGAAGTCACACTCACGGCACATGCACAGAGGATGACAATGGTTGAAAAATTAAATATTGCAAGGCCCCTAATATTACGGGAAAATGTAGTTCCGCGCAGCGAGAAAAAGTGGGCGTGGTCAAAATTGCGGCGCGCTTCGCGCGCCATTTTATTCTCTTCCTTGCCCACCTGCTTCCACAATCCTGGAACCGCCTATGGCTAGAGAGCCAGGCCCCCAAAATTTTTTTCGTGAAGTATAAAATGAGTTTTATCTATGTAAATTGTGAAACAGCTGCAGTACTTGCCTGTGTAAACAATCTCTAAACCACAAAGAAGCTCATTTAAGAAGCCTAATCTTCAAAATTTTGCAGTCCCAATTGAAATCCTGCAAGCCTGATTGATGGTAGACCACACCCCACCCACATCATTAAGGCCCCCCAAAAACTCAATCCTAGATTTGCCCTTGGCAACATCAGTCAAAGCTGAAGAAACCACAAAAAATAAGCATTTAGAGATTTGGTTGGCTAAACACTAGTGCAACAAATATGAAAGTAGAGCCAATAAGCAAGTGAAGCTCATCTTGCGTCCATTGTAAGGAGCAGTTACAAACCATCAACACCAGAAGGAGATTTCTTGATCAGACTACCATCAATAAGTTTTCTTTTGCTGGTATCTTACCTTCTGCAGCTTATTTTTCCTAGTGTGCCACATCTTTTTTTGTAGAATTTATTTTCATAAATTTAATAAAAACACAAAATTAGTAGAATTTATTTTCAGCAAAATATAACCCCTATACAGTATTTGCATTTGTTGAAGCAAAAAGCAATACAGGATACTTAAATCATCCTGAAAAAATGCAAGGTAAGCTCTCTACTGAATTGTAATAGGCCTTTCACTAACTCAATTTACGAGTTATGACTATTGTCAAACATCAGCCTACAGTACAATGATTTGTACAGACATTGCCACATGTGCAGCCATTGGATAGATAATCCAATGACAAAAATGGGCCTGTAAAGTTATTTCTGTATAGCATACTGCAAATAACAATAACATTCCCCTCATAATAATTATATTCACATACAGTACAGCTGAGAGAATTAACAGTTCAAAATAAAACTGCCAATATTATAATACCGTACAAGATGATTTATTGGCGATTGGCGGTTATACGAAGAAATTGCCAATATAAAATCTGCCATTTTGTTTCAATCTGAGCATGCTCAATAGAACGTGGCACAAAATCACCAATATAAAACCCACCAATTTCATTCCACAGGCAAATCTGCCAAATATTACTCCTGCGAATAAATCATCTTGTACTGTAATTGCAATGAGCAGATTCCATCATGAGCAAGTGATACTAAAAAAAATGCTGAAATGGTCCACTTTTGAAGTATTCAGTCAAGATGTGGGCAAGGAGCAGCTTCAAGAAAAGCTGACAGTGCAAGAAAAGATAAGATAGTTAATCACCAAATCAAGAGACTACCTATATTATATTTAGGCAATTTTGATGTAATTTCTGGCTATATGGTACATATTGTCCCACCTGAGCTTGGACCAAAAGTGAAAGCCGCTGCATGAAATTTAAAACATGTATGATGCTAGCAACATACATCATATTACGTTTATAATATGACAGTGATAATGATATTTAGGTTAATAATGTGCAGTTGCATGGTGTTACTCCAAAAACAGCATAGTTGATTTGCTCTTCAATATTCTGTTCCTTCCAGGGGCGGATCTAGGATTGGATTTTTGGGTGGGCCTTGATGATTTGGGTGTGGTAATTAGTGGGTGTGGTCAACAAGGCCCGCATTCAAAGTCAAAATTTTGAAGATTAAAGCTGTTAAAATGAGCTCCTTTGTGGTTTACAAATTGTTTACATAGTCATGCCTCACAGTTAACATAGTCATCCACATGAAAAAGTAGATTTTAAATTACTGCACAAAATTTTTGGGTGGGCCTGGCCCACCCTGGCCCACCCCTAGATCCGCCCCTGGTTCCTTCTTTATCTGAATTCTCATAGCTGCTGATCATCACCTTTCAAGGGAATTTATTAAGCTTGTTCAATCTTCTACAAAAAATGTCAAGTTCATTCTTAAAGTCAGTTTTTTGTTTTTGTTATTTTTGTTCATTGCAGCTGTTTGCTAGTCTGTTTGTCAAGTTTTTAAAGTCAACTTTCCTGGATCATTCCAAAGGTAAAAGAATTGCTCTGGAAAAAAATTTCACAAAACTTTATTAGAAAATATAACTAATTATTTATAAAATCATTACCTAGCCACTTTAAAGAGAAGAAGCAAAGTCCAAAACTGGAGAAGGGACTATTTTTTAGAAAACAGTTAAAATCACTGGATTTTAAAAATTCAGTAATGAAAATTGTGATGGACGAAAAGGAGTTGCCTGAGGGAGCTGAAATAAAAGCACCTGACCTTCCAAGATACATGAACAGTGAAGATGACCAGGTTGTTTTAAATGTTGACAGCTGTGATTGAGCTGCTATATAGTCAAGGAGGCAGTATATTATTACCTTCAACAGTTTCCTTCCTAAGCTAAAGGCTGATGGCATTTATAAAGAATCAAGATTATCCTTGGCTATTTTGCAGTTTAGGCCCTACCAAATTAATTAACTGACATCACTTCCGCAATAATAATAATTTTTTTCGATCATTGCTAATGTGATATAATATTGTTGCTATATTTTTAAATTGTAATAAGACAAATATTAATAATCAATTATAAGAGTCTTTATTCCTCTGTAACCTAGCTATGATGAAGATATAATTACATTAGGCTTAGGAACAAGCATCTTTTAGCCAACACTATGTAGTGCAAGAAATGTAAAGCATCCTGCAGAATAGTGACAAAAAAGGAGTCAAAAGTATGGAAGTGTCCTTTAAAAGGATGTCAAGCAGTTGTATCTATAAGAAATGACTCGTTCTTCTCTAGAAGCCATATAAAATTAAATGAAATTGTATATTTGATGTATTGGTGGTCACATAAGGGCACAATTCAAGCAACATGCACAAAACTGAACATTCAGAGCACACTATAGTTGACTGGTTTAACTTCCATAGAGATATATGTGCAGATTACTTCCTGAGTCATCCAACAGTCATTGGTGGATCAGGTTCAATAATTGAAATAGACAAATCTAAATTTGGTAAGAGAAAATATAACAGAGGGAGATATATGTCAATGGACATTGGGTATTTGGTGGTATCAAACATGGAACTAATAATTGCTTCATGGTAGAAGTAGCAGATAGATCTGCATGAACCTTACTACCAATAATATATAAGTACGTAAGGCCAGGCTCTACAACTATTAGTGATCAATGGCTTGCATAATCTTCTCTTTCAAGTAGTATATTTATTTACCTAACAGTTAACCATTCACTTAATTCTATTGATCCTTCATCCGGAGATCATACTCAATTAGTAGAAGGAACATGGTCACAAGTAAAGTGAATGATGAGAGGTAGAGGATCAAGCTATGAACAACTCAAACGATTTATTTCAATTAATTAATTTGGTAGGACCTAAACTGCAACAGAACCCATCTCTCCACTACTTATTATTGAGCAGAACAATAGGTTTGGGAAAGTTGTTCATAAAGCGATGTACTAGGAGCAGCCTCACATAATCAAACAACAAGAAGAATATTTAATTAGGATGTATAACAACTGTAGTGAAGAGAACAGGCCAGTCATCTACATTGATGAAACATGAATGAATGCTCATGATGGGAAGGACAAAGATTGGGTATGTTATTCAACATGTCAATACAATAACAATAATATTTAATATTTTTAAATTAAAATTAATCATTATATTACAGGTGCAACCAGACACACTAACTGGTGGTACAAGTGGGTAGAGTCACTAAGCCATATGGAAAGGCATAGAAATTAGAGTTAAAAGGAAAGGGATAGGAAACCACGAAAATTATTACAGGCATATGATGCATATCCTAGCAACCAATCTGGTACGTCAATGGCGCAAAATATTTTGACCACAAAATGGAGGTGCATTGTAGCAGATTGTCATCAGTAAAAGCACACTTGATTTTAAAACTTTCTTTATTATAGCTCATTTGCAGAGTTCAAGACCTTATCTTTCCCTTGATACCTTTGTATGAACCATACTGCAAATTGGCCCATCGAAAATGACGTTCACAAGTGCTAAGTGCAGATGTTGTTACTGTCAATTTTGTTTTGTACCTTTTTCTCTGAGATTTCAACTGCACTCTTTAACTTAAGTTTATATTCATTAGAATAACTTGAGAAACAAGGTACATGTAACTAGACCCTTTTATAAGTGATATAGCTTATCACTGAAAGACCAGAGGCATATGTTGACTCCAAAATTATTTTTGTTTTGTACCCTTAACTAAAAAGCAGCAAATAATTTGGCCTGGGAATTTTTTTACACAAATATATATTGCCACTATGGAGGTAACAGAGGTATTTTCACATCTACATTACAACACAGCAATAAGTTAAAACTATTTATTCATTTTCTTGATGTAAGGCTGTTTCCAATGACTTTAACAATCTTTTTGGTAGTCATTTTTCTGAAAAGCAGGAAAGGGCTACTTGTAGAACAACACTGCTGGAAATACTACATTGTATGAGGGATAGTTTGTCTTCTAATATTCAGAGAAGGCCTGTCATGGACCTGTCAACCTGTCAATAACTTCTTTTCAAATTTTCTTTACACTGATTATTCGTTAAAAGTGATTCGAGTTAATGCGGTACAGGCGAAGAGCATTTCCTGCCGGAACGGTGGTTTCCTATCCCTTTCCTTTTAACTCTAATATCTATGGGAATGAGAGATTGATATGAACAACTACCAACTTCATCACGCATAAAGGTGATATGATCTCATGGTGAGTAAACCATATCCAAGTAAATCTAACAAAAAGGCCCTTTACACTATTAAAGCAACGTAAGAATAAAGATTTGCAGTATGCTATAGATGAGATGGTAACAAATTATGAGGCTTCCAGTAGAACACTGTGAACTTATAATCCTATTAAAAAAGGCATGGGGCCATGGGCTCAAGTTAAAGGATATGCTAAAAAACATAATACACAATTTCCACTTGAAAGTTAAAGCACTGGAGCCTTTTGTTAAAGATGGTATTGCACAAGTTACTCCACAAAAATGGCACAGTCTTGTTCAGCATGTATGTGAAAAGGTAGAGGATCGATACTATGAAGCAGACAGACAAGGAAGCATTAGCTTTCGTGTTTGGAACAATAAAATTTCACAGTTCCTTGTATGGGAAGAAATTCACACTGATCTCTGACCACAAACTTCTCCAGCACATCATGGGGGAGAAGAGAGTCCCTCAGATGGCATCTGCTAGACTCCAGAGATGGTCACTGTTACTAGGAGCATACGACTACACAATATAATTCAGGCTGAGTCAAGGTAACTTAATTAGTAGCTAATGCTCTGAATCGTTTACCATTACCAGACTATCCATCAGATATTCCAATTCCTGGAGAAACAATCTTTTTGACTAAATGCCTACATAACACTCCACTTCATGCTAAACAGATTGCCAATCGGACTAATCAAGACTTAAAAACTTGGTTGGTAGAGATTGGAGTGATTTTAATGAGACTGCGCTAGCCCCCTTTTAAACAAAGACAGAATGAACTTAGTGTCACTGGAGGCTGTATCTTACGGAGAAGAAGAGTCATTGTTTCCACAGCTGGCAGATCACATGCACTAAAGATGCTCCATGAAGGTCACTTACAGATGAAATCGAAGGCTTGAAGTCTGATGTGGTGACCAGGAAAGGATGGTGACAAAGAAGAGATGATTAAGAAATGTCAGCACTGCCAATAATTGACTCACTCCCACACCACGTCAATCCTGGGATTTTCCTAAAGAACCCTGGAAACACCTTCACCTAGATTATGCAGGACCCTGCCTGGGAAAGTGGTATCTCCCAGTGATAGATGCACACTCAAATGGCTAGAAATAGAAATCGTTTAGTCAGCAAATATCGGGGTTGGATTCAATTACGATTATAATCGTAAACGATTGTAAATTCATACGTATGACAAATGGTAACACACAATTATGATCACATATCACAGGATTGTGTTAATTACTCACTGCAGTAAATTCAACTGCAACTTTCAATGGCTTTGAAGTTGAGAAATCTTATGTTTTTTGGCCAAACACCAAGGTATAACATAATCATAATTATAATCATGCTAGTGTAATCAACTCCAATCCTGATAAACACATTCACTAGGGTACAGAAGCTCAGACACATCTTTGCTACACACATGGATACCATCTACTGTTGTATCAGATAATGGGAGTGTGTTCACAGGTGAAGAGTTCTCCACATTAACGAGTCGTAATGGCAATGATCACATTAGGAGAACTCCTTATCATTCTGCATCTAATGGCCTAGTAGTACGAGCCGTTCAAACGTTTAAAAAGGTATGAAAGAAAGCTCCACTGGCTCTCTGGAAACACGTTTCCTATTCCATTATAGAACCAGTACCCCACACACCACAACAGGAGAGACTCCTGCAGAGCTATTAATGGGTCAACGTCAACACACACACTTAGACATGGTGCAACTTGATTTAATGAGTAAAGTGGAGAAGCAAGAGGAACAAAACAAAACAGGAACAAAAGGTCAGGAGGTCCAAATAAAAGAGTCAGTTTTTGTCAAAAAGCTACCGTCAGGATCCTCCTGGTTACCTGGAATTCTCAATGAACAAAGAGGTCCTAGTTCTAATAGAATTTAAATAATGGCTGTGTTGTTTGTAGACACATAGATGACATCCAATTTCATGTAGTAGATAATGAGAATGAAGATCAAGAGAATCAAGATAATGATTGGATCAATGATCTAAGCGCTAACACAGAGCCAGAGACCACTGAAATACCAACAACGGCCAATCCATACTCACCACCATAACGATCAACTCGAGCTCGAAGACCACCCAATTGATTGGCACCCTATCTCCATTCCATTCCCTGGGATGTTACCATCACAAAGGCTCACAATTAAGGAAGGAGAGGGATAGTATCCCAGATATCATGTAGAATATAGAACCCTGAATTGCAATTAAATGTAATGTTTTGTAATGTATACTTAGACTTAATCATTGGTTGTATGTCTTGTCTGTAGTAGATCTATTCTAATTACATTGTGTTAATGTGAAACAAATTTGTACATTGAGTGTCTTTGAGTGTACTGGATTCTACAAGTGTATCAAATGCAGAGTCACAAACTCATTCCGTTGATTGAGGAAGACTATATGTAATCCATTCAGTGGTTCCAAAAATATAAAGAGATTTCTTCTCTTAAAAATACCATTGATAAAACATTCCAAAGAATGCTTTTACACCCGCAGTAACTTAATGTGGCTTTACAATATTACAATACGCTTAATGTTACATTGATGCTGGAATAGAATTTGGTTCTATTCTTGCAAAAAGCATGTGTCAAAGATCAAATCACTCACGCTTTTGATTAAAAATCGACAATATGCTCATATTGTAAAACTGCCTTTAATTTGATTATTTGTTTCACAAATGTCTTACCGTGTAAGCGGTTTCTTGAGGGCTGCAAACCTTGCAGATTTCTCAGATTCTTTCCTCATTTGCAAAAATTAAATCCCCAAAAATCAATTTAAATGGTACGTACATGGCATGAGGTAAAATCTGCAAAATTAAAACCCACAAATTGAAAATTTAGTAGATTTC
The DNA here is from genome assembly GCF_000090795.2 of Amphimedon queenslandica. Classification (NCBI taxonomy): domain Eukaryota; kingdom Metazoa; phylum Porifera; class Demospongiae; order Haplosclerida; family Niphatidae; genus Amphimedon; species Amphimedon queenslandica. The sequence goes on along the minus strand of NW_003546346.1, from coordinate 214,627 downwards.
GCGAAATCTCGAAAAACCACTTACACTCAATGCACTCATGTACACCACACCCATAGCCTTCTCTGGATTCAGCTGAACCTGAACCACATATGTGAAGCAATAAATTTTACTATAAGCAAGTCATATTCTCAGCTGCTTTATTCGTGAGTAATAAAAAAAGAATATAAAAAATTTAAAAAACAAGATTAAGTAGGATTCTAGAGCAAATTCGTAAAAAGTAATGGAAACAAGGACAAGTAGGATTCTGAACGAACAACAAAGATACGAAATAAAAATCCTACTCTCGTGATGCAAATTCTACTCTACATTGTACTTTTAATGATATTGTATATAAGAATTACGGATCACCTTGCAATGTAGAGTAGAATTTGCGTCAAGAGAGTAGGATTTTCATTTTGTATCTTTGTTTGTTTAGAATCCTACTTGTCCTTGTTTCCATTACTTTTTACAAATTTGCTCTAAAATCCTACTTAGTCTTGCTTTTTTTAATTTTTATGTTCTTGTTTGTGTTAATTTTTTTCATTAGTTGCATATGCTGAAGAAATATCTACCGTAAATCCTTAAATAGAAGCCGCATTCAAATAAACGCCGGGGTAGCAATACAATTAAACCATAAATACGCAACATTAACCTAGGAGTGACTCAGTAGTCTAGTGAATGCTGCCTGAAGTTCCAGAAGTCAAAAGCATGAGGTTACTGGTTCAAATCCCACTCTAGGCTGAAGTTTTTTTATTTTTTATATATTTTTTCGAGATCCAAATGCCATTTTAGGAAATAGACAGCCAGGCTTTTATTTAAGGAAATACGGTATTATACCGATGACAAGTGAAATTAATACTAGTCTTGACACGAGTCCTTGTTCAAGAAACAGTGAGAGCTTTCATCTTTGGATGATCTTCCCCTGCAATCCTGTATTCTGTCTTGGTGTTGTCAAGTTAAATGGTTATAACCTTGTTTTTTTCAAATAAAATAAATAATCACACACTTAATAAAGCAATGCAAGATTAATACCTTTTCTTAGCTAGAAACCTCCACTAAGTATTGCAATTGATTCCAAGCATAGCTAGGTAAAAAAATATATTGCTTTTCCCAGTTTTGAGATCTGAGCATGCGTGACCACACCCAAATTTTGGAGCACATGCTTCTTTAATTAATAAAATGGTGGCATGCAGCTAAGATGGCCCATCCAGCAGACTCACGGTATAACTTCTTTCTTTCTTGGAGAACTGTTCTAGAGAATAGGGACCTGCGCATACCTTATTGGAGTAGAATGGTGTAAAAATTAGCCTTCTATCACCCAGAAAAGTCAAGATATCGACCGACAACTGGATTGACAGGAGATCATGATGATGATGATGAAGATGAAAAAATGTGGCTGAACAAAACGGTGCCAATTTTTGAGTTTCCTCTTAGACAAAGTCTAGAGCCATACTAGTGGCACCAATGGAGTCCTCTGGTCAAGATAAGGTCCTCTAAGAAGTCTGGTAAGCATAGGAGCTCACTTTCCTGGTATAACAAGGCTGCAGAAGTCGTTGCAGCCGTTTTGGAGTGGGTTGATCCTACTTAGTAATGCTAGCATGTTACTAATACTATAAAAGTGTCATTAAATATCATGCAAACATTAGACCATTGCTAATTTGCTATGACAATAAGACCACGTGTTTTTTTTATTCATAGGCTTAGCACTTTCACTAATCATCTATTCTTTAGCAGCTTTAGTGGAGCCTTTCACCAATAGCGGCTCATTCTCTATCATTAGCTTCTTGTATGAACCTTGTTGGTGGTCATGATAACTAACCATACCCAAATCAATAAACACAAAACACTAACTACAATGTACATATAAAATGGTAAAATCACGGAAATTTTACACCAAAAAATATAGAGTCATACAGTATCCTAGTTGTTCCAAATCCCAGTATAAAATTCTCCCACAAATGCCAATAAATCATACTTATTGTACACTAATTAATAGGCCCTGTACCTTTACATCGCAAAGTAGGGTCACTTGAATTATCTTAAGCAGGTCACAATCGATTTCTTCATCGTGAGGGGCTTCACAATAATTAGACGGCAGTCACCTTTCAGGCTTGGAACCTGACCTCAAACCTGCCTGGCTACGCGAGACTACTCAAACCTGACAGCACAGATAGATCATTGACCCAGTCCTACAATATTAAAATAACAAAATAAGGCAAAATACTTAAGTCAACTCACTGGACTTAGCATCATAACTTGACTGTCGAAGTCGGGAAGTCACAATCCCCGACCACGAGGGTCGTCACGTGTCATCAAACCCATGCCCCTTGGATAGCATTGGTGTTAGCTTTCCAGATCATCCAGGCAGAGTGGTTCTTAGGGTTCTAGGGAACCCCAAATTGACAGAAGATCTTGGCTTGTGATAAGACGGCAATATTATAACAGTGTCCGCGCTTTTATCATTTTTATCATAGATTATATTGAAGGCCGCAAGGCCCTCTTGGAGGAGCCACGCCCAGTTAATTGACAGTCAAAAGCACCACTCTGTTGTAATGCACTGGTTGTAATGTGGGCATGCATTAGTCTAAAAAGCTACATATGTGCATTGGCTCGCCAAAGCACCACTGAAAGCATGGATACTATAATCCCTGTAACTCTAATATAGAATCATAGATATTAGAGTAAGATCTACAAAGCTACATATGTGCATTGGCTCGCCAAAGCACTACTGAAAGCATAGATACTGGATCCCTGTAAGTTAACTCTATGACATGTAAGAATGCTGCTGATTAGTGATTTAACAGCCACGCCCTTTTGAAGTAAAATCATTAATTTTATTAGTGTTGTAGCATAGTTACAAAGGAATGTCAATTGATGGAAGAATAATGACGCTAGATTTCAAGCCGCCTTTCTCTCAGTAAAGTTATGAAACTTTTTTTATCATAATCTCTTTCAATATATCAGGATCAAGTACAGCAAGGTAGGGCTGTGGACCAATATAGTATCTGTAGTATATACTTATGGATGCTTTTGTTTGGACAATGAAATACTTACCCAAATACTTTACCATATTCTTTTGACCATGAAGCCTTGCACTACAGTAAATAAATACTAGGGTACCTGTAATATAAATAAAACAATCCCGCAACCATTTAACTTGGTTTAATTTGTGACATGAACTGCATGAGCAATGATAAAACAAGTACAAAGTATACAGTAATAACAAATAAAAAGGATAACATATTGCAAAAATCCAAATACGGCTTTATGTCGAGCTAGTAGTGCTGTAACTAATTGCAGAAGCACTACAATTACAGTAACTTAATAAGTACAGCCTACATGCAGGTGTCCAAACTTGCAATAAGTCAATCAGGTAGTGGCCTAGTCTTGCCACCCAAAGCATTCCCAGCCTACAGTCATTTGTGTGTGGGCTGGGGAATGGGAGACTTATGGACTCCTGGTAGTAGCCATAGTGATTACTTTGATGATATTCATTGATAATTTTTACTCTTAATTGGAATGCTACTTTGATGTTACCAGCATAACAAACAACAAGCAATGGTCATCAAGTGTATAGACATGGTTACGTTCAAAAATCATGCTTTTCAATAATTATTATGTGCTTACTATACAGGAATAATGGTTGATCAACTTTGCAAGCCAGGTTTTTTTTGGGTCAGTTTCTTAGTTGTAATAGTTCTATTGTGATAAATAATTTATTATAGGAAATTGAAAGTTTTGGCCAGAATGGAACGCTCACTGCCACTATTATTACACTTTGTTTTGAAGATACTGTAATTCTTTATGGAGTTTGTCTGTTCTTTTGGATACTAGCAAGTGTTAACTTTTTGTGTCGCAAAAACAGAGAATTTATTCATATCCCTTTCAATCTATTACTTGTGACTAAACTGGTAGTTTATAGACTCACAATATTAAAGCTGTAGATATATTTTTCTTATAGGTTTTGTGTTTTGTTATTACGCTAGTAACACTTTCCGACTTTATATATGCCATTATCGTGGTTAAGAAGAACACTATAGCATCTTATTTCTTCATATCTCCATTTGTGATGGCATTTACCATGGTATTTTATTTAGGCTGTATGTAAATGACTAATTATACACCTGTCTCTTCAATAGGTAATAGTGATTCTTCTACTAATATCTGATTATAAAAAGGGAGTTCGGTCTTCTGGTCCTCCAGTAATCCTATGGGTTGGTCTTGTGGCTTATGCATCTATTAAATTGTGGTCAATACTAACCAAACTTCCTGTTGTATGTTTGCAATGCAGTATATAAATTTAATCATGTATTTGTGGAGTAGCTATTTTGCACTATTATGTATGCACCCATCATGCATGCACTGTATCATCTCAAATGCTTTTACTGTTGTGTGGTTTTTGCATACAACTAATTTTTGTGTATAACAGTTCAGTTAAAATACCATGAATAATTTAGTGGTTGGGCAGTTATTACAATAATGTACTCTTTAATTTTTTAGAAAGAAAATGTTAAACTATTTTTTCTAATCACATTTGCTCTTGAATATTTTTGTTTCCTACTTCAACTTCTGCTTTCATTCATCCCGGAACCAAAATCAATTGATGATATTAATGAAAACCCAGTGGTTAGTCATCAGACATACCTTAATATACTTATACTTTTTAATATACAGTACAGGCCTTCCCCTGAAAAATATGCATCATTCTTCTCTCTTGTAACATGGTGGTGGCTAAAACTGTAAACAAACATTATTTATTTACCAAATAATGTTATACATTACAGGTTAATATGGAAAGGATCTCACAAAGTATTAACTCATGATGATCTTTATGATATTAATCATGAGGATAAGTCTGAAGTCACTTCTCTCAGATTTCAAAAGGAATGGGGTAAAGAAGTAAAGAGATCTGGGTATATATTATGATTATTTTTACTGTGCAATTATCATGATTTGACAGGTTATTATCTGTTCAAGGTCAAAAAAATAATCAAACCAGCAAAACAAGAGAACCATCTCTGTTTCTTGCTTTATTCAGAGCTTATGCATTAGATATTATTACTGGTGGATTCTATAAAATGTGCTATGATGCTCTTTTTTATGTTAATCCTTTATTGTTGAGGTACATATAAACTCAATAATGCTTTATTGAAATTCTATACAATAGAATGATGTTAGCATACATCAATGACAAAGATCAACCACCATGGATTGGGTATATTTTTACAGTTGTAATGTTTTTAGTTGCATTGCTTCATACAATCATTAACCAACAATACCAAAATATTACAATTGTTACTGGAATGAGAATAAGATCTGGTCTTATAGCCACAATCTATAATAAGGTTGGTAAAAATAATTAAGTAAACATATCATTTAAACATTATTTTCATAAAAACAGTCACTTGTTTTAACAAGGAAAGCATATCAATCCAGAACAATAGGAGAGATGATTAATCTGATGTCAATTGATGCTAATAGACTGATGGAGCTGTGGCATTTTTTTTACTTAATGTGTTTCAGCCCTTTACGAATTATTGTTGTTCTTGTGGGCTTATACTGGGTAACAAATTTTGCTTTTTTTGCTGGATTGGTGGTGTCTATATTATTAATGCCTTTCACTATGTTGATATATATAATT